>NW_015631060.1:226770-227086 GCF_001515625.1 Sinocyclocheilus rhinocerous | reverse complement strand
AATTTGAGGCATGATGCCAAAATGACACTTGAGTCTGTATCTCTGCAATGCTTTGGCATATTGACACCAAACTTTGTGTGTGCCATTGTCAACTCAAACAGAACACACCACATCGATTTGATAACAGCGCCACCTATTGGTCAAACGTGATAAGCAAATAAATCATGTTACTAGAGGTTGTATTTATGATTTTTCCGCCGTTTTGACTAAAATCATCCTCCCCAAAAAATGGCTTCAATTACTAATTTCTGCAGTTGGTCTGATGCTTGCTTCTGTAGTGCTTGGCCCCGTAATTGCTGCTTGCAGCTATATTTAG
>NW_015631060.1:200226-226045 GCF_001515625.1 Sinocyclocheilus rhinocerous | reverse complement strand
TAAAAATGAACGTGAGGCTATATCTCCGCAACGGTTTGGCGTATTGAGACCAAACTTGGTGTGTGATATAACAAGCATGACCTGAGACTACCTGCAGTGTTTCGGCGCAGTGCCCCCTAGTGGTCAGGAGATATGAAAAATGCATATTTTTGCTTATAACTTCTGAATGGTTTGGCCAAAATTCACAAAACAGGTATCTTTAGATTCGGTGCATCATGCCGAGTCGAATCATACCAATTTTTTCCATGTCAGCCATTTTGGGCGTCGGCCATTTTGAATTTAGTAAAAAAATGCAATATTTTAAGAACGCTTAGACTTTGTTATGACGAAAATCGGTATGCATCTTCGGCACCGTGCCCTGATGGTACACAACATTTTTTTAACTTCCCGTCACTCGTTGGTCCGATTTTCACCAAAATCGAGTCAGATGATCTTCAGACTGTGCTGACAAAATATTATGGATTTCGTGTCGATAAGCGAAACCGTTTTTGTACAGCGCTGCTACAAATTTTATGCATGTTGCCAAAATGATTCTAAGGCTATCTCTTCAAAGCTTTGACATAATGACAACAAACTTTGTGTGTGCCATTGCCACCTCACACAGATGATAAGCCATTTAATCACATTACTAGTGGTTGTATTTATGATTTTTCAGCCATTTCAATTACAATCATCCTAAAATTGCTTTTATTACTCATTGTTGTATTTGGTCTGATGCTCCATGCCATGCTTAGCTCCTCAATTAGCCTCTGGAGTGCTTGGCCCCGTGATTGCTGCTTGCAGCTATATTTATTATTATTATTCTCCAAAATGAATGGCATTTTTGAGGGCCTAAACATGCTCAAAAAGTCACGAAACTTTGCACACGCCCCAGAACTGGCGAAAATTTACATCTGATATGGGTTTCAGAAGGGGGTGTGGCAAAATGGCTTGACAGTGCCACCTATACACTTTCAGCGAAGTGCGCCTCAAGCTACGTTTTACATACTTGTACGAAAATCGGTATACACATATAACACACAAATACCTACAAAAAAGTCTCTATTTAAGTCTCTAAAGTAGTCTATTTTACATTTTCTCAGCAAATTTTGTGTCATTTTTGCCATTTTCAGGTGTCATACATTAACAAACTCCTCCAAGAGATTTGTTCAGATCAACAACAAATTTGGTCAGTCTAATCGAAATCCCTTTGTGACGTTAAATTGCGAAGATCTTGAGTTTCGTTGTCAGTGATGCGCGAGTCAGACAATTGTATTTACACTGCAATAAATATAGGCCTATCTGTTTCCACTACAATAGCTAAAAGATGTTCACCCTATCAGCAAAACTGCATAAATTAAATTAAATTTGAATTGTTTAAAACAATCTAAATATTACTTGGTCAGTGGAAATGAATGAGATTTAAAAGTTTTTTTTATGGATATTTTGATATATTTATTCTAAAACATAACAAGGATACTGGATGATTTTTGCAATAAAAATGAATGTGTATGTAACAAATGGCATTAATAGTCCGTATCCCCTTAATGTGTTGTACCTTTGACGGTGTTAAACATGGTGTCACGTGGATGGGAATATGCATGGAAATTATATGCAGATGAGGTTATGCATAGTAAAACTAGGCACCATATAAGGTGATTTCGGGGAGGAGACGGGGTGGAGATACACGTACGCACAGTCTTCATTTATAAAGAGTTTTTTTTGCAGGTTCTGGCATACGCTTGGTTTTATAAATCTGAAAACTTTTGTGCATATGCAAAATCTATCATTTGTGCGTACGTACACTTTTTGGATGAAATCTACGGAGAGTTTTATAAATGAGACCCCTGATGCTGACCTAATGGGCTAATTATATGGGCCATTTGAGTTACTGTTGAGTATCTGAGGCACAGTCACAATATAAATGTATCTGAATTGAAGTACACATAATCGTTCCATTTTTAAATCTGTCTGTCGAAAATTCTATCTTTTAAAATTACTAAACTAAAACTTTTGTTTACTGACTAAATGTGACTGTGTGTGTTTTGTATTTTATAGTGTGGACCATGGAGGAGAATCCAGGATTACAGAAGGACTACACAAATGTACGTCTACAAACACACACACACACAGTTTTAGTGATTGTTGTTGTGTTATAAATATCTCTGTTCTTGTGTTCAGATGCCTGTTTTCTCACGCTGGATCCAAACACAGCATACACTTGTCTCATTCTGTCTGATGAGAACAGAAAGGTTACATGTGTGGATGAGGATCAGCTGTATCCTGATCATCCAGACAGATTTAATGGGCATCTTGAGGTGTTGTGTAGAGAGAGTGTATGTGGACGCTGTTACTGGGAGGTTGAGTGGAGTGGGTGTGAAGTGTTTATATCAGTGTCATATAAGAGCATCAGCAGGAAGGGACGGGGTAATGAGTGTGTGCTTGGGCGTAATGATCAGTCCTGGACATTGTTCTTGTCTTCCCCTAGATCCTCATTCTTACACAATAATATCGAGACTGATCTGCCTTTAGTAACAAGCAGTAGAATAGGAGTGTATGTGGATCATAGTGCAGGAACTCTGTCCTTTTACAGCGTCTCTGACACAATGAGCCTCATCCATACAGTCCAGACCACGTTCACTCAGCCGCTCTGTGCTGGGTTTTGGGTTTATATCGAATCATCAGTGAAGCTGTGTTGATGAATCAGAATAGACTGACGAGACATTCTACCCGTAATGCTTTAAGCTGCACGATAAATCAGTAATAGTAGTAGATGTTATAGAGTCTCTTATTTTCTGCTGTGGATTATTTGTGTTCACATAGCTTCACTGAACAGCATCCATTATAGCTTATAGCCCAAAAGTACACATACTTGGAGAAATATTGATATATTTACACCTGCTGCAGAGGTGCAGTTATATTTCATCATGTATTTTGTCAAACTAATTCACACAAGGTTGCAAGAAAATGCTTTGTCTTCTAGAAAGACTTTTTATAAAAGGCGGGTTAATGTATATTGGAATCAAAGCAGTGTGGATTGGTAGGCCACGTATTGCCAGAATAAAGGCTAATAATGGCTGGATAAAAACAAAAGAATAATGATAAAGGAATAATGAGGATTATGTTTCATACCTGGCAGAGGTGTGAAAGGTTTGTCGAGTGTGAACAATAGAAACATGAATGGAGCAGTTTGCCGAGCCAGACATCAGGCAATAGCATGCAGGATGTTACAATCCCCATTCATCAGGCTTGTCATCAATGAACTACATTTCCCAGCATTCCTCTTGATTACCACCTGCACTCTGTCAGCCATCACATCTGCCACAGATTACCCTCTCATCAAGACTCACATTTAAGCAGTAACGTTTCCGTGTACTGAACAAATACAGCATTTTTTTTAACCACTGCACGAGCGGAACTTCACTAGAAACTTCCAGTTTTATTTATTGTTACATTTTATAAGAAACAAAATCTCATCTTTAAAATTGTCATTTTTTTCCGGAAATTCAAACAATAAATGCCGTTTTGACGCTCTTTGATGTGGCGTGACAGATCGCTATAAACACCTCAGTTCAAATGGCAGCGCGAGCATCCCTTCCTCTTTATTACTAGATTTAATGCAAAATAAACATGAATGAACATCTCATGCTCATCTAATCGCTCAATCAGTGTTTCGACTGCGGAAAGACGGCAATAAAACAGCTTGTAAACAAAACATCACGTAGCATTCCATTTACCTCAGGCAAGTCATTAGTGTCCACAGCTCGTTAGTGCGCTATAAATGAAGTCTAGAGAAGAGCATTTTGCGAAATATTAGACTATATACTCATTCAATTTTAACATTTAACATTATGACCAGTGACAGGTAAAGTGAATAACAATGATTATCTCTTCATCACGGCACCTGTTAGTGGGTAGGATATATTAGGCAGCAAATTTACATTTTGTCCTCAAAGCTTATGTGTTAGAAGCCAGAAAAATGGGAAAGTGTAAGGATTTGAGCGAGTTTAACAAGGACCAAATTGTGATGGCTAGACGACTGGGTCAGAGCATCTCCAAAACTGCAGCTCTTGTGGAGTGTTCCCAGTCTGCAGTGGTCAGTGGTCCAAGGAAGGAACAGTGGTGAACCGGCGACAGGGTCATGGGCGCTCAAGGCTCATTGATGCACGTGGGGAGCAAAGGCTGGCCCGTGTGGTCCGATCCAACAGACGAGCTACTGTAGCTCAAACTGCTCAAAGTTAATGCTGGTTCTGATGGAAAAGGTGTCAGAATACACAGTGCATCACAGTTTGTTGCGTATGGGGCTGCATAACCGCAGACCAGTCAGGGTGCCCATGCTGACCCCTGTCCACCGCCAAAAGCGGCAACAGTGGGCACATGAGCATCAGAACTGGACCACAGAGTAATGGAAGAAGGTGGCCTGGTGATGAATCATGTTTTCTTTTACATCACGTGGATGGCTGGGTGCGTGTGCATCGCTTAACTGGGGAACACATGGCACCAGGATGCATTGTTTGAACCTGTTCAAACAATATGGAATAAAGTTATTAACATTGGAGAAACTAGATAAAGAGAATAAGAACAACGAAAAAAGGGGAAAGACCACCTCCATATGCTCCTTCCTGAGATCTAACTGTAAATCAAATGCCTTTAGTACAGGGAAAATTTTATTTAAAGGGGCCAATAGAATTTGAGGGGTATGTATAAGACAGTAAGCGAAAGAGGTAAACAGAGCTGCAGAGATGAACATAGGAGAATGGTAGAGAACAGGAGAGACAGAGACATACACACAAGCCTGAGGGAGGAGCTGGAGCCATATAAGGAGATATTAAGAACATCAACACCAGTACCTCGACCAAAAAGAAAAGAAAGAGAACCGCCCATGAGGTGGAATTCTCTGAAACGAGAGCTGGATGAACTAGAAAGTGGATGTGAACCAATGCTGCTATGCCCAAGCCCACATTATTATGTTCAGAGGAAGCAGTACAAGCAAGTAGCTGAGACGCTGGTCATGCAAGATCTGGAATATCCAGATGACTGATTCCAAGTTCTTCAGCCGTAAAGTCAAAGAGGAGTAGAAGAACACAAGCCAGTAAGGACATCGAAATGGGGTGGACCCCCAACAGCTGAGTGCCCAATGCTCATCAAGCAAGGTCACGTCCAATACATACCCTGGGCAAGTCAAGATCTGGGGTCTCATTTATTAATGTTGCTACGCACAAAATGGGCATAGAAGTATGCGTACGCAATTCTCAATGCACATATCAGTGCAATTCTCAATGCACGCACCGTACGGACATTCTAGACAATGCGTACGCACTCTTTTTCCTGGAGTGAGAAAACTAATGAAGTAAACAAAGATTTTAAACTCTGTTTTCATTTTGATATTCACATTTACATTAAGTGTTCCACTCTCATTAATGGAGATAAGCACTGAAATTACATGAAGTCATTACGCACAAGTTAAACAAAAAATATATGAATTTAGACATTAAGGGTGCTTTCACACTTGGTTCGCTTGCCTGGTCCGAACCCGAGTTCGATTGCTTGCCCCCAATGGACTGCGTTCATATTATTTTATTTGGGTCCGAACCGCGGTTCGTTTGCGTCATCAAGCCAGCAGCTGTTTACCCCGTTGCTTAGTAACAGCGGCGCAGGAGAAGGCGGCAAATGCATAACATTGCTCTCTGCACTTTTATATATTTACGTTTTTGAACCGTTCGTTTTGTTTTGACTATAAAGCTTCGGTACATAACGGCACTTACGTCTGTCTTACGAATGCACTGCAAATGATCTAAAGAACGCTGAAGGCGAACAGAAATGAGATATAAAGCTCTCTGTTTGTAGCGCGTCAGTCACGCTTGTCAGGAAAGACGGAAACACACACACAAACACACATTTTTATCAAATAATACGTCATTTATAGCGGTTGACTTTCGCGATTTGGTACGATTGCGTTCACATCAGCAGCGAACCGTACCGGAGTTCACATGAACCGTACCCCAGACCACCCTTTTTAAGCGGACTCGGGTACGGTTCGCGGGTGCACACCCGAGTTCGGAAGACAGCGTTCACATCATCCAAATGAACCGAACTCTGACGTCAATCGAACCCGGGTGCGCACCAAAAGTGCTAGTGTGAAAGCACCCTTATAGTGGATGCGCTTGATCACTTTTCCTGTGGCGTGCTATGTTTTAATGACAGCGAGGAGTGCTATAGGTGCACAATAATTAATCTTTAAACTAAACTGCAGATCTCATGTTATGAGAAAATATTTTTAGCGATAACAATGATCAACGATGCGCACTCACTTGAATGGTCCATTGTCCAGCTTGAGTAGGTCCAATGATAATAGCTTACTGTACAATTGCAGCTGCACAGAGGTGTTGATGTCGTGTGAAGGCATCTCCACAACATTATGAAAAATACCACTGTATTTGAAGGGCACAACTTGAAGAAAATGGTAATTTGCACGTTCCCTTTTTAAAATATTTTGTCAGTGACTCGCCAAGACAGACAATTCTATTTGCACTGCAATAAACATAGGCATATCTGTTTCCACTAAAAATAGCTAAAAGATGTTTACCTTATCAGCAAAACGGCATAAATTTAATTTGAATTGTTTAAAACGATTGAAATACTATTTGGCCAGTGGAAAAGAATGAGATCAACTTTATTCTAAAATATTTATCTGGGAACTATTTTCTGAAAACTTTTGTGTGTACACAAAATCTAGCTTTTGTGTGTATGTAAACTTTTAGGATTAAATCTACGGAGAGTTTTATAAATGAGACCCCAGGATGCTTTGAATTCCCGCCTTCCAGACATTTATGAAGGTGCCGGAAAGTAGATCAAAACATTTGAAGAAAAAAAACAACTGGAAAACTTCTGACACTGGGTGACATCAAAGCCCTGCTCGCTAAATGCCTGGGAGACTGCAAGATGAATGACGTTCTCAAGCAGTCCGACCTTCTCCAAGCTGTGGACAGGCCTCAAGCAGATGGAGTCACCTTTGAAAAACATCGAAGAAACATATGGAAGACCCTGAGGGCAGAATACCAAATGTAAACTGATCCAGGGTTTCTAAAAGGAGAGCCAAAGAGGGAAACTGAGAACCTCACCACATACATTCAAAGATAACTGAGACGCTGGAAAAACGAAATGGAGAGAGATCCAGAGCATGACAAGGTACTGACAGCACTCTTCAGGTCCGCCATTGTGGAAGCCATGCCTGCAGAAGTAAGAGCGAAGCTGGAGGACGTGGTGGGCCTGAAGACAAACCAAGAGTTCAGAGACTATGGGGTTCATGCTGTGGAAAGGTACAGAAGACATGAACTAAAGGTGAAGAACCAGGAGAAGGAGCTGCAAAGAAAGCTGACTCCGCTACAGCTTGAGGAGCTGCTCAACAAGAAGAAAAAGGTTCAAGCGGTACAGAAGGAAGACCAGTCAGCAGTAATGGCACCTGTCACTTTGGTGCCCGTCAATGCACCTGCTGGAACAGTTAATACACCGCAAGGACCAGCACCAGTTGTCATCTATCTCGAGCCAGAACAGTTGAACAACAGAAATTGGAATAGACGACAACAAGAGGGACGTGGCAGGGGAAGAATTAACAACAATCAACAGAGAATAGGTGGCCCATCAGGAGTGTGTTGGGGATGCAATCAACCTGGACACAGCAGGAGAGCTGCCCCATCAATCCTTGGCAACAGAAACAACCCATGGCCACAGGAGTCATCTTTGGACAACAGCAAGTGCAAGCTCAAGCACTAGGCCCAGTCAACCCATAGTGTGGGCCTGGCCAATGTTATTAGGGCTGCCCAGAGAATCCTAAGTGGAGTACTCCGCTTCCAATGATATCACATGATGCTGATCAAGAACCGATGCTACAAGTTAAAATCAAAGGCAGGGCTAAGTCGGTTGTGATCAATATTAGGCTGTGTTTACTTGTTTGAACCCAAATTATGCCTTGCACCTCCCCAAGTCTGGAAAATAAAGACCGTAGGATTCTCGGGGGTAATACGGCTCCTTCCTATGACAACCCCTATAAGCATAAGAACAGAAATTGGAATAGACGACAACAAGAGGGACGTGGCAGGGGAAGAATTAACAACAATCAACAGAGAATAGGTGGCCCATCAGGAGTGTGTTGGGGATGCAATCAACCTGGACACAGCAGGAGAGCTGCCCCATCAATCCTTGGCAACAGAAACAACCCATGGCCACAGGAGTCATCTTTGGACAACAGCAAGTGCAAGCTCAAGCACTAGGCCCAGTCAACCCATAGTGTGGGCCTGGCCAATGTTATTAGGGCTGCCCAGAGAATCCTAAGTGGAGTACTCCGCTTCCAATGATATCACATGATGCTGATCAAGAACCGATGCTACAAGTTAAAATCAAAGGCAGGGCTAAGTCGGTTGTGATCAATATTAGGCTGTGTTTACTTGTTTGAACCCAAATTATGCCTTGCACCTCCCCAAAGTCTGGAAAATAAAGACCGTAGGATTCTCGGGGGTAATACGGCTCCTTCCTATGACAGCCCCTATAAGCATAAGACTGAAAGAGAAATAAGAATACCAATCCTAGTCTCAGAACATACACCTATAAATATGTTGGGCAGAGATGCCATATGCAAATTTTATGCATATTTTGCAGATATGGTGCACCCCAGAAGAAATTTATATAGATGATAGGGCAATTAGAAAATTTGTGTCTCAACATTATAACAAATACAAGAACCATGTGCTAACAGATATTGGTTGGAGATTTAAAAGATGTAGAAAAACCACTAAACAAATGGGAAAGATACATAAGGGAACAGCTTAGTGAGCCAAGTCTGCCAAGTCTGATGAAAACAAAGACCCAGATTTTGAAAAAATATGTTTAGCAGACACAAAAGGGTTAAAAGTTTCCATGATCTCACAATATATAATAATAGGACCAAGAGGTGCAGCTCTGCAGATAGACAGGGAAGAATTAATTGATAAATGGTTTGAAGTGCCAAACTCAGTTCCCCATGTCACTTTATATGGAAATTTAGATTGTGTTTCTAAAGATCTAGGACCCATGATGAAAAAAAGCAAGTGGGAAGCCACAGAAAATCCTCTAATTTTCCAATCAGCAGATAAAGCATAACTTAAAATTTTGTGTGTCGCTCCAAAGTTAGACATCCCAAGAATTGTAATAAACAAAAAATAAACAGAAAGATAAAGGACATCAGACAAAGCAAACTGAACTACTAAAAGAAATGGAGAAAAAAGTACCACCTGAATTATGGTCTAAACATGACACAGATGTGGGATTAGTCAAGTCAGCTAACCCAAATAGAATAACACTTAGACCTGCAGCTAATATGCCTAGAAAACCACAATACCCTTTAAAACCAGAAGCAGAAAAGGGAATCAAAAAGACAATTGAAGGGTTAATGAAAGCAGGAGTGCTTGTTGAAACAACTAGTTATTGTAACACCCCACTATTGCCAGTGGCTAAAGCAGATAAATCAAAATGGCATTTGGTGCATGATTTGAGACCATTTGAAATCAGTGTGACTATGTACATTGTTATAAATGATATTCAAAAAATTGCAATAATGTCACTGGGAAAAGTGTATTCCTATTGTCCAGAAGAATGTTTTGTTATGCTAAAGAGCAAAGACTTCCACAAATTCTATAAACAGCAAGGGTTGGGGGTGAATGTCGACGAATAGATATAAGAATTGACATCAAGAAAAGAGAGACCCCTGTAGCTTATGTAATCGATCGCAAATTGGAGTATGACTGTTTTAACTAATCAAAAGGGAAACATGACATGGGAAAATTAAAAAGGAATTGTGCAATAATCTGGCATCTGGACCAAGATATGTATATTATGATTTAAGCCCCGTTCAAACTGCCAGCGACACACAGCGACATGCTCCCATTCATTTTCAATGGAGAGCTGGCGACTTCCGGCGACACAAGCAACAGTGACCGTTAGCGACAGAATGTGGGCATGTCAAGCGATGCGAGTCAAGCGACAACATTTAAGAATTGTTTAACTTTATGCAAATGAACAGCGAATTTCGCGAGCGACAACCAATAGGAGTGAAGGATCTGTCAGTGGCGCGCTCACGTCACCGTCTCGAGTGCAGGCAAGACAGGACAGATTTCCTGAGCGATTTCACTGTTTTATATGATTTAACCTTAACCACATACATGAATATAAAAAACATGATGCGTAGCAAAGAAACTGTTGGCTGTCTAAGTGAGTTTAATTCATACATTGATGATTCGAGTTGTTAATTATATGATGCAGTGAGCAGCACCGGTTAATGATTTAATGCACGAGCACTGCTGTAGTTTATATAACAACACTCTCCAACAGCAGAATGGTACTTTTATTTCTTTTAAGTCTAATTCCTAGTCATAATAGAATTATATCTTAGTTTTACCTGAAATATATATAGTTTGTGATAGCATTTTCTAAAGATATGTCCAGACGTGCAGTCTACCAATAACATTAGAGCGACAGCAGTAGGAACGCCCACAAGCGTCTTCACGGCGTCTAGCGACATACAGCGAAAAAGTCGCTGACAGTGTGAACGGGGCTTAAGGAGTGCTCAAATCATTCAGTCTGATATATGCTACAGCCACTGTAAAGATGAACATGACAATCATAAAGGTCAAAGACACAGAAGCAACTATAAGTTTTCCCCAAATTCGCACCATGGAAGATCAATCCGAAGCAATAGTCAGATTATTAGTGGGTATCTTGAGAGAAAAAAAAAATTATGGGCAACATCACCAAAAGGCTGGAAAGGCATTTGCACCAGAATAAGTCTGTTACAAAGGTTTAACAATGATTGAAGGGGACTTAAATAAAACTGAACAGCCCCCACCAAAAAGACACAGAGTAAAAAGAGCCTATGAAACAGACCTAAATGTGTACTTAGATTTAATTGGCCAACCAAGAGGATTACCAGAGCAATATAAAGCTAGAAATGAGATAAAGTCTGGATTTGAGTCTATATTCATATGGATAACCCCAAATAAGATCACAGAGTGGATCAATTATATTTACTATAATCAGCAGAGATTCATTAATTACATTGATAATGCATTGAAAGCTCTGGGAGAACAATTGGGTCCTAGAAGTAATATGGTATGGCAAAACATACAAGCACTGAACTGGCTTTTGCCCGAAAAAGGGGGTGTATGTGTAATGTTTGGAGCTGACTGTTGTACTTCTATTCCAAAAAATACAGCCCCAGATGGATCATTCACCAGAGCTATGAAGAAACTGAAAAAACCTGAGCGATCAATGCTGCAGCCAAACAGATGAATGTGTCAGTGAAGCCATCTGGAATTGACATTGGGTATACCAACATGCATACAGTGGGTCCTGGACTGGATGAGCTAGATGAAATTGTGTAAAATCTTCCGGAAGAAAACAACCGAGTGGTAGGGAAGGGGTGCCTTTTATTTTCCATTCTTTATTTTTACATTGTATTGTAATTTTGGTAGAAAGGGAGTTAGTATCTTCATTGTATTTTCTTTTTTATATTATGTAGTATTATTAGAATATCTGGGTAGAGTAGGCAGGAAGTTAGAGGGGTGTTGTTTATTATTTTGGCATATGCCCCTTCCTGAAGTCATATATTCCTGAAATCATTTATGCTAGAATCATTCATTTTGAAAATCATTATTTCTTTGAAATGAATCAAATATAAAATGTGATTGTTTTGTGGAAAGACAAGGGACAGTGAAGGTTTTAAGCAGGTCATTGTCCATGTTAAGAGAGAGAAAATACAGGGAAGATGAAGAAAAATTGAACATATTTACCTATTATTTGAAAGTAGTCAATCAATTAACCATTATTATCAGCATATAGTCTGTTTCTCTTAACACTGGGAGAGTCATCACTGGAAAGCATGAAAAGAAGAAAGGATCAACGAGTGCCTTAGCGCTTGGCAGCATGAGTAGATTCAACTGGAGGTTTAAAAACCCACTATCTACTCCAAAACTGGATAGTGCTTGGAGGGCAATGAGATTTGCCTGAAAGCTCCTCTGGCATTGACGAACAACATCACCAGATAGCACTCCAGGCTACCGGGAATGCCTGGAGTTCCTCTGGCAACGTGGGATGAACCAGTGCATAATTTCTTACATTTCTTTGTTTTATTGATATTGATTTTAATAAGTTCAATCATCTGACTAATTATTCATGTACTCTACATAACCATGACAACCATGGGCAAGGCTAAGATAGTCCACGCACATGCTTTAATACACATTGTTGATTTATTTTTCATTGTTTTGACCCCCCAAGAATGTTTAGGTAGGGAGGCGGAAACTTTTACTCTTCTCTAGTCAACCGTGAGGAGAGATGTTTGTATCTGACTTCCTCCAGAGTGCACCATCATGAAGAAGCCATTTGTTAAGAGGTACTGGAGGACCATTATTGGTTCATAGATGGAAGGAAGAGGTGGACTCATGGTTTTGCACTCTGGGTAAAGGGTTTAGAGGTGAGACTTGGTAAAGTCTCAGAGGGGGGAATGTGTTGTGATATTTTATTCAAAAATATGATGTATGGTTATAATTATAATCAATATACTAATCAATTTGGTGATTGTTCTGATGATTGCTTCAATATTGGATGTCTTAATATAGACTGTGAGTCTTAGGTGCCCTCTAATGGGCAAGTATGATGCTTTCCATTGGGCAGCACCAATGAATTAGAGTGAACCAGTGAACTTTGGGTGACTTCCAAGAATATGTCAAGGATGGCACAAACAAGTATGATAAATGGCCTTTGAGGACACCTGCATCCAGGGGGAGGGTGAGACTAAAGTTAGTAGGAAAATGATTCCAACTAGCAGGAGTTTAAAATTTAAAAAGTAAACCAGGAGCAGTAAGGATTAATTGTAGCAGAACTAGTGGAGAAAGACCAATCAGAGGCCGAATTGTAATTTATTTGGTTGAAAAGACTGATAAGAACAAGGTATAAATATGGGTGCCCAGACAGATAAAGATTCAGATGCGGTGACCGTCATCTCGGCTTTGTTGCTTTGTCCAATAAAGTCTTATTTTGACATCTGGAACTCTGCTTCTTGAACTTCATTTACTACATTGAGAAGACCATTGTTACACGACTCACTCTAGTAAGAACTCAAACTCCAGCTGGTCCAAAATGCAGCAGTTAGTTTATTAAGTGCACTGAGCAGCCACCCTATAATCTAACTGATGACGAAGAATTAACAGAGCGGCCATCAAGTGTTAGACAGTGTTTTAGGTTATTACATGTGGAGGTTTTTGGTCTGATAATTAACACGTCTGTTTTTTTGTTTTTGTTTTTTTTAGTTTAGCAATAGGAAATTGCTAGTCATCCAGTTTTTTATATCAGCTATGCATTCCATCAGTTTTGCGAATTGGTGTGTTTTGTCAGGTCACGAAGAAATATAGAGCTGAGTATCATCAGCATAACAGTGAAAGCTAACACCATGTTTCCTGATGATATCTCCCAAGGGTAACGTGAAGCGTGAAAACAGCCAAAAGACCATCAGTTGCATTTGGTTGAAAAGACTGATAAGAACAAGGTATATGTATGGGTGCCCGGACAGATAAAGATTCAGATGCGGTGACCGTCATCTCGGCTTTGTTGCTTTGTCCAATAAAGTCTTATTTTGACATCTGGAACTCTGCTTCTTGAACTTCATTTACTACATTGAGAAGACCATTGTTTGCTACACGACTCTAGTAAGAACTCAAACTCCAGCTGGTCCAAAATGCAGCAGTTAGTTTATTAAGTGCACTGAGCAGCCACCCTATAATCTAACTGATGACGAAGAATTAACAGAGCGGCCATCAAGTGTTAGACAGTGTTTTAGGTTATTACATGTGGAGGTTTTTGGTCTGATAATTAACACGTCTGTTTTTTTGTTTTTGTTTTTTTTAGTTTAGCAATAGGAAATTGCTAGTCATCCAGTTTTTTATATCAGCTATGCATTCCATCAGTTTTGCGAATTGGTGTGTTTTGTCAGGTCACGAAGAAATATAGAGCTGAGTATCATCAGCATAACAGTGAAAGCTAACACCATGTTTCCTGATGATATCTCCCAAGGGTAACGTGAAGCGTGAAAACAGCCAAAAGACCATCAGTTGCAGCACAGTTCTTCGTCACTTCATGGGATTTCTGTTGCTGCTCCATCTCGTTTCCTTTAGAAAGGGAGGTTATCTCTTTTTCAGGGGTGTACTCGAGAGTTAAAGGTCCTGCAGTAAGGAGAAATTCATCAGTGTCCTGAGCAT
The DNA here is from genome assembly GCF_001515625.1 of Sinocyclocheilus rhinocerous. Taxonomy (NCBI): domain Eukaryota; kingdom Metazoa; phylum Chordata; class Actinopteri; order Cypriniformes; family Cyprinidae; genus Sinocyclocheilus; species Sinocyclocheilus rhinocerous. Next base: position 211,784 of record NW_015631060.1, on the reverse strand, counting down.
CCGTGAGGTCAAGATTACATTCACTTTTCATGAATCTGCTGAGTAGTGAGTTGGTAATTGATAGTGTAAGTTCTTCATTTCCTATTATGAATGTTAGAGTGCCATTGCATTTTGTGATGTAACTTGATTGTCTGCATAAGATTTTACAAGTCTGACATCTGTGAAACAGCTTTTGAAGACACGTCTTTTTGAGGAGTGTGGCATTTTAGACAGTTTCATAACACGTATTGTAGCGCCTTCAACTGGTCAGGTCAGGTGGTTTAGTGAGACCGTATGAGGGATGGTTTTGTTTGGTGCTGTAGGCGAAATTGGAACACACTCTTTGGGTGGTATGTGTAGGAAGTGCTTCAGATCTGTGACATCAATTGCGCTTTCTCGAGTGGCCATCACATCAAATGTTTGTCATCTGTCAGGCCTACAAAGTGCAAAACAAAACAAAAACATGCACGTAAAAAGAAATCAACTAATAATGACTGTCCTTTCTGAATACAAAAACATATTAATAGTGAATTAGTATGTTACTGAGTTGTATATTTCCCTACTTGGAGTGTTACACATGTAAAAATATGACACTGCTCAGTGCTCACCCCTGCACTCTACACTTTGCATTGAATAGCTGGTTGTAAATAGTAGATATGTGAAGTTTACAATCATTTTCATTGACTTTTACCCAGAAACAGATTCACTTTAATCCACTCAAGCAAAAAAGGAAGTCTGACATTTACCACTCTTTACACAAACGTTGTTACAGCAGCTAAAAGTCCATTGCCCATAAAGGTACTGAATGATTAGTAAACATTTATAAACATTTGCAAATGATGAATAGTTTCACCTTTTGATTGGGTACTGCAAAAAAATGAACAAATGATTCATAAATGATTTGTTAAGATGTGTAAATAGTAGAAGTCTACAAATTTGATCAGACTGTGTTATAAACAAAAATTGATATTATTAGAAATGTCAGACTTCCTTTTTTGCTTGAGTGGATTAAAGTGCATCTGTTTCTGGGTAAAAGTCAATGAAATGATTGTAAACTTCACATATCTACTATTTACAACCAGGTTGTAAACACATCTTAACAAATCATTTATGAATAATTTGTTCATGTTTTTGCAGTACCCAATCAAAAGTTGAGATTATTCATCCAAATACACAAAATAATGTTCTTTTTAGCAGCATCATATGACCCCTTTAAAGCAGAGGTACACTCATATACCTGAATATAAGCATTGCCACGATAGCACGGAGCGGATCACATGCGCGAGTCGGCGCAGACCACAAAATGTATCGGAGCTATTTTAATTCTACACAGAATGCTATATTTTATAGCAATATGGATGAGATTGTGGCTGGCATACCCTGTCAAATGCGGCTTTACGGTGCTCAACGGCTCTAGCCCAAGCTGCTTATTTTAAAAAGGGGCGGGGCTGCTTGATATGTCCCACCCTGTCTTCCTGTTTCAGTTAAAATGACGTCAACACAGAGTAACGCTGCGTGTTTCTAAGCATTTCAGGGGACCTTTAAAGGAGTATTGTGTTTTTACTGCATTAGCCTTCTCCAAACAGACGTCCGCATTGGCCAAAAATGCAGAGCAAGCATTCGTTTCTCAAGGCTTCCGTAACTGGAAACATGGTCCACAAGCCTTTGAGAAGCATACGAACAGCAAAGCACACAGCATTGCAGTGAACACATTCATACACTCAGAAAGGTCGATAAAAGTGCAACTGTCCAACATTTCAAAAACCGCACAAGAGGAGGCAAGTTTAAATTTGTTAAAGGTAGTGAATGCTATTATTAAATACCTGACCCAACAAGGCTTGCCTCTGAGGGGACACAACCAAGAGGAAGGAAATTTCCACCAGCTTCTCCTCTTCATGACAGAGAGTGATCCTTGTCTGGCAAGCTGGCTCAAACGAAATCACTGCTACACAAGCCCTGCGATTCAAAATGAAATAATGAATTTAATGAGCAACAGTATAATTCGCGAAATTGCACAGGAAATTGCTGCTTTACCAGTAGTGCAATATTCAATAATAATGGATGGGACACAGGACATCAGTGGTGTTGAGCAGGTGTCTATCTGCATACGTTATGCTGACACAGACCTGGAACCAAGAGAGGAGTTTGTTGGCCTTTATGAAGCTTCTTCCACAACTGGTGAGCAAATAGGCAAGATTGCTTCTGATGTCCTCCTCCGTCTAAACCAGAGGTGCCCAAACTAGGGCCCACTTTGGCCCGCAGTAACCTTTGATTTGGCCCGCCATGCCATATATGAGAGGAAAAAAAAAAAACTAGACGCAGATTTTCATTTCTAATTTAACATAACACATTTTTTTGAGCTACAAAAATGTAAATTAAAATTAAATGTAGAAAATATAAGTGAATTAGATTTTTTTTTTAATAACATGCGCACTTCATGTGCTTTGCGACGCTCAACGTCAATGAACATTCGGGCAATAATGGAGAGGTCGAGGCAGTGGCACACGGACAAAAGAAAATGTAAAAAAGTTTGGCAAGATGCTTTTTTATTTACCGAAATCAATTCAAGGGCAGTATGTCTAGTTTGTAAACAGTCAGTTGCTGATTTGAAAGAGTACAATATCCGTCGTCATTATGAAGCAAAACATTCTCAAGCTTTCTCAAAGTACAGTGGTGAGGCGCGAAAACAGAAGGCTAACGAGCTGCTTGCTAAACTTCGATCTGAGCAGAACGCGCTGCTACGTCCATCATCAACTCAAGAAAGTGCCACGCGGGCCAGCTATCAGATTTCCGCACTAATTGCTAAAAGTGGAAGAGCCTTCGCTACTGGAGAATTTGTCAAAGAATGCCTCGCTGTGGCTGCAGAAGCAGTGTGTCCTACCCAGACGCGAATGTTCTCGCAAATCAGCTTGTCAAGGAATACCGTTACCCGACGCATAGAGGACATGGCACAAGACATCGGTGAGCAAATCAAGGCAAAGGCAGGTACCTTCTCTGCCTTTTCAATAGCTTGTGACGAGAGCACCGATATATCAGATTCCGCACAGCTGTTGCTATTTCTACGTGGAGTAAATGAAAATTTCGAAGTAACACAAGAGCTGGCTGGCATCGAGACCCTTTCTGGTACTACTAAAAGAGAGGATCTGTTTTTTGCTGTTGAGAGAGTTTTGAAAAAGAATGAATTAAACTGGGAGAATATGGCTGGCATTACAACTGATGGAGCCCCGGCAATGGTAGGGAGGAAATCTGGCCTTGCTACCTTAGTGTCTCAGAAAGTCAGTGAATGTGGGGGAAAAGTGGTTAAGTACCACTGTATTTTACATCAAGAACAGCTATGTGCCAAATCCATCGGGCTTGTGGGTGTGATGCGTGACGTCGTTAAAATTGTCAACAATATACGCTCCAAAGCGTTGTCTCACTGGCAATTCAAGGTACTGTTGGATGAGATGGATGCACAATATGGTGATGTGTTGTACCACCAGGAGGTTAGATGGCTGAGCCGAGGAAAAGTTCTCAGGAGATTTTTTGATCTGCATGATGAGATCAGAGTTCTTCAGGAAAGCAAGAATGGTAATATTCAAGTGTCCACGGAAAAGAAATGGCTTTCTGACCTGGCTTTCCTTGTGGATGTCACAGAGCTGCTCAATGTTTTGAATGTTCAGCTTCAGGGAAAAGACCAGATTATCCCCCAGCTTTTTGATCATGTCAGAGCCTTCAAACAAAAACTACTGCTGCTCAGAAGACATCTGTCAGCAGGTAACATTCACAATTAAAATATTCACCAACTTTACAGATCTTTTTTATGCACCAAGAGCTTGTAACACTCCAAAGAGAAAGGAAAAATTGAAATCGCATCATATGACCCCTTTAAATTATCATGGATTAATGCAGTGGTTCTCAAATGGAGCGCACAGTGAAACTGTAGCAGGTGTTTTTCATTGCAGGTTTTTCCATTTAGAAAATGTTTACGTTTTTATAGTTTTTAGAGAAATTATTTTGTAGTGATAAGAGGTGGGGTGGGGTTTTTTTAGGGGGGGATTATTTTTAAAGGTTTAAAGGGGGGCGTGACCAAAAAAGTTTGAGAACCACTGGATTAATAGATTAATTTCCCTCTTTTTGTCAGTTATTTATTCTATTCGCCTCCCTTTTTACATGCCTGCTTTTCTTTCACTCCCAGTCTCACATTGTTCCCTTCTCGTTCTCTCTCACCGCACATCCAGGGAATTTAGCCCATTTTCCCTGTCTCAGAGAGGCAGGCATGATGAAAGAGGAGGTCCCAGAGTATGATGCTGTTCTCAGCAACCTTATCCAGGAGTTTGACAGTCGCTTTGAGGACTTCAGACAGAATGCTACTGACTTTGAATTGTTTGCTCAACCCTTCACCATCAGTGTGAACACAGTCAGTGACGATCTTCAGATGAAACTAATTGAGCTTCAGTGTGATTCAGAACTGCAACTCAAGTTCAGGTCCCTTCCCTTGACAGACTTCTACAAATGTGTCCCAGCAAACAGGTACCCAAAGATGTGCAAACAGGCACAAGTGATGCTGTCTCTGTTTGGCAGTACCTACCTCTGTGAGCAGACTTTCAGTCTGATGAACTTGAACAAGTGTAAACTGAGAAGCAAACTAACAGACTCTCACCTACACAATATCCTGACTTTGTCTGTAAGTCAGCTGCAGCCCAATTTGGAAAAACGTTTGAAAAATAAGGACCAGTTTCATGTATCTCATTAGAGTTCACTGAAATTGCAAGCATATTGGTGGTATTACAGCTTGAAAAGCTGTATTAGGCATTGAACGGCATTGTACTGTAAATAAGATTCTTATTTACAGTACAGTGCAGTTCAATGCAGCTATTTTATATTAATGTTGTATAGTACACAATTAACTTTGTTTATAATTTTTCATTGTAATATAAGTTAATTTTGAACTATAAAACATTAAAATAAAATAGCTGCATTGAACTGCACTGTACTGTAAATAAGATTGTTTCTACATTTTCATTGTAATAAGTTAATTGTGAACTATAAAACATTAAAATAAAATAGATTGAAAAGCTCTATTAGGCATTGAACTGCATTGTATGGTAAATAATCTTATTTACAGTACAATGCAGTTTAATGCAGCTATTTTATATTAATGTTTTATAGTTCACAATTAACTTATATTACAATGAAAAATTATAAACAAAGTTTTCATTGTAATATAAGTTAATTGTGAACTATACAACATTAATATAAAATAGCTTGAAAAGCTGTATTAGGCATTGAACTACTTGTTTCTACGTTTTCTATAAAACTTTGTAATTTGCTTAACTAATGCAGTTTTAATTTTAAAGTAATGTTTTTCTGTTTATTTATTTTAAAATATGAAATAAATGAGGGGAAACCATAGCAATTTACCGCTTGCTACCTTTGTTCATTGTGGCCCACACTGGGTGAACTTGGTCACACCAGCAGCCTGTTCAGCCGGACCAATAATTCGGGATTTTCTGCAATGGATCCATGAGCTGGGCTGTTTATTTGGCCAGTCAGGCAAATTTAAAACAATTTTTAAGTCTGTGGCAAAATCTATATCTGGCTGCTATACAACACTGAAACCTTTGTGTCCAACTAGATGGACAGTGCGTACACCAGCCATCAATTCTGTCCTCACCCAATATGAAGCTGTCTTGACAGCACTGGAGGAAATGGCATCATCCAGCACACATGACAATGCCTCCAAAGCCAATGGCCTTCGAGGAAACACTGTTTTTGGACTGCTGTTGGCACAGGACATCATGATAGGTCTTGAAGGCCTGAACACCTCACTGCAAGGGAGAGAAGCAACAGTCGGAGGCATGCTAAGTGCAGTTGAGTGTGTCAAAAATGGCTTTCAGAACAAAAGATCAGATGAAAGTTTCAGAGAGCTCTACATACAGGCATCTGAGGTGGTAACATCACTGGACCTTGAGGTGATAACAGTACCACATTTAAGAAGGCCTTCTACAAGACATGCTGGCCCAGCTCAGCCCTACATTCTGACTACAGCTGAGGAGTACTATCGTGTGCAGTTCTTCCTAGTTCTTGATACAGTGATGACACAGCTGACGCATCGATTTGAACAGGAGGGTCTGCGCAACATTTTCATGCTTGAAAATGTCCTAATCTCTGGACAAGTCAACAACATTGTTGAACTGTACTCAGAGCTGGAATCCCAGTCCTTAAAGGTGCAGATGGCCATGTTTCGTGCAAATTATAAATACCAAAGTTGTACAGAAGTGGTCAATATTTTGAAGAACATGGTACCTGAGGTCCGTAGACTCTTCAAGCAAGTGGAGACTCTGGTCCTCTTACTTATCTAGCGTAGCGTTAGTTCTGGCAGGTCACGTTAGTCAAGCTCGCATCAGCTGACTCTCAGCTGATCCCCATCAACCTATGGGAATACGACACATATATGAATGCTTAGATAGCCAGAACAGAACCATACTGCCAATCCAAACTGTATGCTCATTGTCAGTCATCTTTGACGATAGTGGTCCTGACAGAACTCGTGGTTCCTGCATCATCAGCTGAGGCAGAGAGAAGCTTCAGTGCTCTCCGGCACCTGAAGACATGGCTTCGCTCCACAATGTCCCAGAACCGTCTGAACAGCGTTGTTGTCTGTCATGTTCACAAATACAGAACAAATAAATCAGACACAAAAAAAATAAGCCAGGAATTCATTAAGGTCTCAGAGAGGCGTGCTCAGGTTTTTGGTTCATTTTAGTGGACAAAACTAACTAAACCTAAAAAGAAGCTACTCTGACACTCTGCTTCTTTTCTTGTTTTTTTTATACATCCATTACAATATTCTTTTTATTTCTTATTACAGTTCATTCTAAGGTGTTCATAAACATATTGATGTTATTTATTGTTAATAAACAAGATTACTGTTGACCTCTACCAAAAGCATCTATCTTTGTTGCTCAATATTTTGTTATACTAAGTATTTTAAGCATTTAATTAAAAATATAATGTTGGTATATAATTTGTCTCTAAGGTTGTGCTACAAAGTAAATATAATTGGAAATAAATAATAATAATAAAATAACAACAATAATAACATACTTACATCTTTTTTTTCCCTCAGGATTTTACCTATCACAAGCGTGGACTAAAGAGGTAAGGCTGACATCAAACGGGATCACTAAAACGAACGATGTTACAGAATTAAAACATTAGTTAACAATAAAAGACGATTCATTGTATTTAGACCCTCAAGAGTTGTGTCCGTGTATCATAAGTTTAATCTTAGTTAATAGTTTATCAGTTTTAGTTTGTTAACTATCATCTACTACTCTCAAAACTATATGAATCTGTTAATTATGCTTACCACTAAATCTCATTAGCTAGCTAACGTCACGCATAAACCGCTTCACGTGCTCAATCGTTACTGTATCAAATAAGAGTTTACAAAATGAATTATTTATCACTTAATTTTCAGGTAACACTTTGCTATATATGCTTTGATAATAAGTATGAATTGTAATAATAACCATGACGAGCCTCAAGTGAACTCACCTGCATAGTTGAGGAAGATGGTATTTCCGTTCTTCTGAATCGTCAATTCACCGCAATCGTTTTAAGTCATCACTTTTCAGTACCAGAGATATTGTCCCATTAATTTTCTCAAAATCTCAAATAAAATATTTCAACCTTGAAACAGTACCCAAACAATAAGAACATTGCAAAGAGAAAGGTGCAGGAATCTGTAGATTACTTATCCCATGACGCATATCGCGTGTCTCGCGATATGTAGTTTACTTATAAGTTTCACAATGAGATTTAATAATTAATTGTTGAGGGCATAGAAAAGCTTTTGGCCGTCGGAAAAATGTGTTACATGTATGAATTAGATTATGAAGAATGATTTGTTGATCTTGTTTTCCCTTTAATACATAACTTACGCAAGATTTGTTGATCTTGTTTTCCCTTTAATACATAACTTACGCAAGATATTTTTCAATTACTTTCAAAAAGTGGTAGGGACAATATCGACCCTGGCAAAAAGTGGTGGGGACATGTCCATGAGAAATAAAATTTCTCATATCGTGGTCATATTGCCCACCCGTCCCATATTCCACCATGAGAAATCTGGTCACCCTATACATTGACCTGTTGTATGTCAAAAGATCAAGGCCCTCTGAACCCAGAACACAGCGATAACGGTCAAATCTCTCTGGATTATCAGGAAGAGGTTGACAGTTGCACCGTCTCACACTGGTCAGATCATCAGATAGAGTGAGAGATGGATTTGCAGTGTTTGGATCCAGAATCACAGGAGCTGATGAGACACAATTAACAGATGCTTTTATTCTGATGTTCATATACAATGATCAAAAGTGAAACGAACACAGATTATGAATTATGACATTTGTCTTCAAATGTCTTCTAACACACCAGACATTTCCTTCTGATCACTGTCAGTGCTGTTATTAGTTTCACACTCCTTTTTATTACCAGTGTTTAATGCCAGCAAGTAAGAAAAAATGATATTTTGGGAAGGTTAAAATAAGAATCAATCAATAAGACCCATTGAGATTCTCTGCTGTGGATGAAAAACTATAACTGTAAGAAATGTGTATGAAACTCAGTATCTATAGCAGAATCTGATCATGTTCATTGAACTGGCTCTTACGGTGTGTGTGTGTGTGTGTGTGTGATTTGTTGAAAAAAATTACTGTCTGTTGTGTTTGATTTAGTCATTAATAATCAATCATTGTAATATTGTAAGATATATTAAAATCTCTGTGGTGTGAGTACTTGAAGCGTAAGTGCATTGAACTCTGGCTTTTAACCCTAGTGATCTGCCTTGCTGTCTACTGTTTACACTGTTTTTTTTGTAAGAAATTAATACTAGGATGCAGGGCCTAAAATTAACACTCGCCAAGCTCCAAATGCGAGTAAAAATCGGCGTTGGCGAGTATATGTAACAGTGTTAGGCGCCAGTTGGCTGGTAAAACTTTTACGAAATATAACAAATGCAATGTAGTGAGAACAACAGCCAGTTTTTAAAAAGATTCGCTGTTTCTGACGTAAGCAGATAAAATAATCTTTTCCGAAGACAAGATCATCGTGATTAGCTGTTCTGTCATAAGCGACAAGAGCGAATCAAATAATAAGATACAAATGGGCTGATAAGGTCAGAGCAGTGTGATGGCCCGCTTGTCCCTAGACACGGTTCTAATAACTTTTACCTGAGAAGATATTGCTGCTTCATTTCGGAAGATTAACTTTTCCCTTCTTTATTCTTCATAACCCGAGAATGTGGCGACACAAACCTGGGGTTACGCCGCCTAAACACTGCAGAGAAGTAGGCTACGTTCGGCTGTACACATACACTGAACCGCTTTAGACAGCGCACCAGTAGCGCTTCAACGGACGAAAACACACACAATTATGCCAAAACGTGCGGTTTTGGCGAGTTACCTCGTAAACGTAGTCTTAAATGGGTTATAAAGTCTTAAATGACCTTAAAGAGTTTGGAGAAAATAAGATATGTGTCAGATCCGCATCATCAGGTTTTAAAGAGACAGTGCTGCCTTTAAAGTAAAACCTGCAAAAGAACAAAAGAAAAAGAGAAATCACTCGACTGCTCTAGTTGCTGATTAACTTTCGTAGCTTGAATAAAGATTAATCTGTATAGTTTATGCATTATGTGAAAATTGTTTTAAAATCACTTAATATTTCAGATCCTGTTAAATGTTAAAAAATAATAGGCTACTTAGTAAAAAGATGCCATTAAAAACATATTTAAAATATACTATCTTTATGTTGTTTCTACATTAATTTGGAGGTTCAATGTGAAATTATGACAATATAAAAATGAGATTAATCATGATTAACTACAGAAAAATGTGTGATTAATTGTTTTTTTAATCGATTGAAAGACAGCACTAATCTTAACCTTTTATAGATTTTAGATTTCAATTTAATTTCTAATTTTATAGGTCCCCCCAGAAAGAGATCGGGACGGCCCCCACCCCCTTGGCGCCCTTCAAATTTTCAGTTCAATAATCTGGCCCTCAAATGAAGTTAATTGAATAGCACTGCTCTAATCCGTTAATATGGGTGTGGGAAAAAAATATGCACCACATACACACTGCAAACTGAGTATGTGTGAAACGGGCGTAACACGATGGCCTGCTCCGTTTGCCGAAAACATGCAAAGGACAAGAATCTCAACGTTTTTTAGGGACCAAAAAAAAAAAAGATAAATCAATAAATCTGTTTGTTTTTTTCTTCTTGTAAGTAAAGCAAAGGACAAATTAAAAACTTTGTAAATATGTTTAGTCATTAGTAGTAATGACTGCCTGTTTTTGCAAAAAGAGTTTCATGGCCGGTAAAATTTTTTTTTGCCCGGTAAATGTTATCACGTCACCGCCCATTGGCATACGTGTACTGCGTTAGGCTAACCAAGACTTGTCATTTGCACTTATTGTTGCTCATATTGTTGCTCTTTTGTTAGTTTTACCTGCTTTTATTGTCCTCATTTGTAAGTCGCTTTGGATAAAAGCGTCTGCTAAATGACTAAATAAATAAATAAATAAAATAAAATGCAATTGTTATAAAGTCCTAAGGTAGATAATTATAATATTTTATCCTTTTAATTTACACTGCATGTATTTTAATATTATGAAGTTTGTTTCATTGAGCATGCTTGCTGATTCTTACACTGATGTTCAAATGCTGGATATATATATATTTATACAACAGTTCTTTCTGGTTCTCGAATCTGATTGGCTGATAGGAGTGCGATATTAGAGTCCAACAGTGCTCCTCGACCTCTTCACCGTTTCACTCCACTTGCCGAAGTTGCCGTATTTCTCACAGCGAGTGTCACGGCGGATGCCCAAATCCACCATAGTTTTAAAAATAATACTGTTTTGTGTCACGAAATGCAGTTTTAAGAGTTTTTTAGGCGAGAATGTGCTTGCTGGGACGTCAAATAATAATACGTTTGTTAATAAAGATAACGTCTGTTTGGAAATTTGCTTTGACGTTTTCGGAGACGTGAGCTCCAGCGGCCGTTCAGCGCTCATTACACACGCCGAGAGCACCTCACCGCGGCCAGATCTTCTGGAATTTACCGCTGGCTCTGATGTCTCTACAGTGGTTAAACATGAGATATAATTCGTTTTGGGTAAATCTAACGGGCAGTCTTTGGTCTAATTAAACTATTATTTGTTCCAGAGCAAATAGTTTTAGCAAAATCTTATCATGTTTATGTAAATTCAATGCTGTATAGCCTGCCCTACAGTATATCGTGCTGCCTTTGTACGGTTGACTGGATTGCCTAGAAACTTTTATGCTGGCTGTTGTGTTGTTTATTAAATATGATTATTCAATAAATAGTATTTTATATAAATATTAATAGTATTTAATAATAGTGTTTATTACCGAGACATGGTGCGAGTGTTCGTGATGGTGATTTTAGTTACATTGTTCCGCCATTAGATGGCGACAAGACACTGTTTTTATGAGTCAGTACTGCAGTAAAGACTTTTACATTGAAAAATATGCTTTTGTAAACGGAAGTTATTTTTACTTTCAACAAC
>NW_015631060.1:189785-199707 GCF_001515625.1 Sinocyclocheilus rhinocerous | reverse complement strand
GTAACAAAATGTTATTCTTATTGTTGTGAATCTGGCCTCAGCTTATAAAATTAAGAATTTTCTTCATGGACTCTAGAGACTGTCAATAGTTCCTCTAGTAAAACCTTATTAATGAAAAGTCTTTGAGGAACTTGAAATACATATTGACGTTTCTTGAGCACTATATTATATTTGAGGTGCTCCAGAGGCTTCCATGTGTCAGTCTGAAGAATCACATTTCTTTTCACCTTTACACTGTTGTGTGTGTTCTGGACTTGAGCAGATGGGAAAAAAAGAGAGAGAAATGAAGCATTCTCATAAAATATTGGGTAATATTAATTAAGTAGTATAATCTTCACTTACTGACAACTGAAATAATCTAGTGCTTTTGTGTCATGATAAACTGAATGTGTGAGCTCAGATCTTCTGCAGACTCACTGTTCTGGACGATGTCCTGCATCTTCTTCCAGACTCTGAACAGCAGGTTGCCCAAATAACGCGGCACATGAATCAAAGCTCCAGAAGTCATCTGTGGATCCAGCTGTGATGAGATCTGGACTCTGGAAGAGCATTCGGGAGTCAGAACGGCAGTAGCTTTGGATCAGAAGCAGAGAGACCAGAGAGAGCAGCAGATCACTCACCTTTCCATCGTGACTGGAAACTCCTGCAGAACAAACACACCATTGATCATCAACAACTCAATCAATCAATCAATCATCAATCAATCAATGGATGATCTCAAGTCAGACCTTTAGAAAGCAGGCATCATTGGCTTTCATCATCTCCTCCGTGTCTTTGATTGTGTTTGAAAGTGCTGAGATGTGTCTGCTCATCTCCTCCAGCTTCTCCTTCATCATCTGCTTCTTCTGCTCCTCTTCCTCCCTCAGTGCAGTGATTGTAGCTGCTTCTTCAACTCTGAGAAACTGATGAAGCTTCTCAAACTGCTGTTTAATCTGATGCTCTGTGTGCTCAGTTTGAGACTGAAATCAAACCACAGTCACTTCAAGCACCGTCTCAATCAACACAAATCAACACAATCACATCTTTCATATCTGAGATACCGACATAAAACAGATCGCTGCTCATTATTTACAGAACTAATCAACTGGAATCTATTATATTAAATATAGCAAATCGTAACTGTCCACAGTGATCGTAATGAAAATGACTCTGGATTCTGTTTCCTCACCCCAATGTGTTGAAGTGTTTTCTCCAACTCTCCTTTAATGTTTTCACTGTGTTTAAGTTTCTTCTGTAAAGCTTTCAGTGCTGTATTCAGCTCCTCCTAGAATTTAAAGGGAAAATCTATGAGACACCAGAGACTTCTGTAATATGTTCATCTAATACGAGCAAAATGTTACTGAGAGATTTCTTCCATATGTTTTTATCCTCCGATATAAATCTGTCTTACTTTAAATGATGGAACAGCTTCACTGATGGGTCTTACTGTGTGATCGACGTGTTTTTGTGAAGTAAAGCACTCCGCACACGCAGGCTGTTTGTCCTCCAGACAGAAGAGTTTGTGCTTCTCACTGTGTAAACTGCAGATCTCCTCAGATCCTGATGAACGCCTCTCTTTTCTCTCCTTCAGGAACATCTCACACAAGTTCTGTAATGCGAGATTAGCAGGAGGGTCAGGTTTCGATGATCTTCTCCCACAGTCGGGGCACTCCTGAGTTTCCTTTGTTTTCCAGAACTGCTTGAGACACTCTTTACAGACACTGTGACTACATGATAACACAACGGGAGACTTGAAGATTTCACAGCACACGGGACAAGAAAGATCTTCTACAGTTAGTAAATCCATTCTCACTGTTTGATCCCCAGCAATATATACTCTACTTTTACTTTCTGAACGATGCTTTCAAAAGTGAATCACAAAGATCTGCTGTTCAGAAACAAACTGAAAAATCTTTCTGTTTGATCTTCACTGATCGCTGATTCTGTGTTGTTTTTATTTTACCTGATCCTTGATTTGTATTTAATACATTTCTGATTGTAAATTCTTTGCATCCCATGTTGTTCTCTTATTAATTCATTCCTTTCCTGCTCATACCTAGGACAAATTAATAACACGTTCTACTGTCCTTTACTTGGCATGTTTCACATAATCCTGTACTATGTTTACCTATTATATAAAGAGTCGAATTAAGTTTAGTATGTCCCATTCTTAGTCTTGCTAAAATAACCTGATCTTCTCTACTGAAACTATATAGCCATTTACTTTTTCTAATACTGTTTTGTATATTATAAAGATGCCTTCCTGTAATACAAATATTCCACTTTCCTTGCATGCTTCTTTAACTATACTTTTCCCTTCCATCCCAGCAAACAGGGGACGTCCCCCGGACGTTCCGAACGTCCGTTTAGGTCCGCTGTGCAACGTTCGCTGGCGGACGTTTTGAGGATGTCCACTTACGTCCGCATTTGGTCCTCTTTTTGACGTTCGCTGGCGGACGTGCGGAGGACATTCGTCCGAGCCAGTTTACGTCCCGGTTTCATCCCTAATCTGCAATTTCCATAACAACACTTGAAAAATCCAGTCGCCCATGTGTGCTTTTACCATCAGACCTGATACCTTGCAACTCAGACAAAGAGAGTTGACTAAATTAAACTTAAATATAAACCCATATTGGATTTTAAAGGGTATTATTCCTTAAAAATTTTTTTTGCCTTTTGCATTCTATTATCACAGTTTTTTTTTTTAAATAATTTTTTTGTTTTGTTTTGCAGATTGATTTTTTTTTTTTACTATAGTATAATAGATTTGAGTTAATGTTAAATTAATATTAATTTCTGGAAAAAGAAAATAGTAAATTCTGTAATTAAAAATGTCATCAAATCAGGAGTCTGGTTTCAGCATTTAAACATCAAAATCATGATACCCTTCAATAATATAATTGAACATATAGGCTACAATTAGGTTTATGCACTCATGCATGAAGAAAATAAGGTTGCATCCCAGGAGCTCTACAAGAATGTTATAGAGTGAAGAATGCAGCCAAGGAAAACATGAAGAAAAGAAAGTGGAAACACACACATGTAAATGGAAAGAATTAATTTATTTGTCTGACCTATTAAACTGTTGGTAAGCTGACAAGAAAAGTTATTTAGGAAAATTATTATTTTAGTTATTGCATTTAAGACTGCTATACCATGTGCAGCTAAAAAAAAAAACAATTGTGTAATGTTTATAACTGGTTCATTTTTTAGTGTGAAATAGTTGTCGCATAAGCACATATCTATAAGGATATTAAATCAAGGAAAACATGTACAACCACAACCCAAATGGAAAACTCCAAAGACTTTTATTATTGCTAAGGGTTCAAAATTTAAGCAAAGCACTGCAAACAGAAATGCACAATGACAGTTGCTCAATCAGACACATGCAATGACCTCCAAACAGAAACAGCAAGCACAGGAGTCACCAAACAGGAAGGAAACGAGTCCATTCCAAATAAAGTGCTTTTGCTTTCGCACTGAAACACACAGCGTCTCCCTGACATGCTGCATCAACACTACTGCTGTTCCTGAAACCACGCCTTCTTTCTTTGCGTGCACATTTGGGCGGTGTTATGCAAATCTTCCCACATTGTGACGTAGACATGTGGGGGCGTGTTAGAATGAGCCGTTTTAGGTAGGTGTGGTTGACTCTTAACTTTTATAAAGAATATCTCTTTGGATTTGAGACTTTACAGATCTTCTTTATGCACCAAGAGCTTGTAACACTCCAAAGAGAAAGGAAAAATTGAATTCGCATCATATGACCCCTTTCAATTTTATGTTGGGACAAGCAAAAATGGCAATATACACTAGTCAACATTTAAAGTGGATCAAAACCTTTCATCAAAGCTGTCCTAAAACCAAAACCAAAATGCATTCTTGTCTTAGGACAATTTTGATGAACTTTTTTGATCCACTTCAAATGTTGACTACTGTATATTAGCCGGAAAAACAGAATTGAGCAAAAACCTTGCCAAAGTATTACACAAAGTTTTTCTTTTTTTTTAAATGTTGGTTAAATCAAGAGTTGATTGATTTTAAGTTTCATAAATCGATGGAAGATTTGGTAGTTTTATTATTTCTGACCTGTTGCCATTGTCAGAGAAGTCATACTGTGCTGCCAGTGTGTTGGGACAAGGGTTTGAAATGGGTATTGTAAGTGTACCACTGCATCTTATGTCGAGTTCACACTGCATGATTTTCAAACTCGTCGGATCGCCGTTGTACTATCTGGGGTGGCATTCAGTTGCTGCTGTGTTCACATTGCACGATGGATTGGCGACAGGGGGTTTCACATTGCATGACTACACAATAGGAAGAATCGCCGACAGCTCTGTCTGGTGCAGGGTTGCCAGGTTTTCGCTACAAAACCCGCCCAATTACTACTCAAAACTAGCCTGAAAATAGCCCAATTGCTTTCGAGGGGGTCCCCCAGTAAAAATCGCGTTCGGGGGGTAAAATACAAATTTTTTTGGCGGGGTACTCCTAGTACAATTCACATTCCAGGGCCTAAATATCACATTATTGGGGTCGCTTCAACCTGCTGACATAAAAAACAACCGGCGGCAATCGCGGATTTGGCAACACTGGTCCGCAAACTACGTTTCATATACTGTAACTCCTCCCCAAACTTCCCGCTGCCCTGTATCTTGGTCTCTCATTGGCTGTAGGTCATCGCAGATGTGTTTTTCAGTCAGAAATCATTGCACACAGCGTGATTGTGAATCGCCGACAGCTCCAGATATTTAGCATGCCAAATATTTCACGGGCGTCTGCGACCTGTCGGCGATTCCCTCAGATCGCGTCTTTGATCATTCACATTGCGTGATTGTCACTCGCGTGAACGAGCACCGATTTGCCTCTGATTTCGGGCATTTGTCGGCGATTTCGCAAAACCTGTCGGCGAGTGAAAAATCGGGCTAAAATCGTGCAGTGTGAACTCGGCATTATACACTTACAGTGCGATTTAGTTACAGGTTTTGTCAAAGTTGGAGTTTGCCTGTTAGGGGAGTTACTCATACTCTATTTTGGCTGAATCTTATCCTGAAGTGTTTTCTGTGTGTGCGGTCACACGAGCGCAGTTGCATAGTGCGGGCGATGAAACAGCTTTATCTAATTCTTTTATGGCTTCTGTGTTCGCAGGCCAGATGCCCTCCCCTCCGTCTGCCTCTGTTTTACCAGTAAAAGCTCAGTCAAGTTCAGCGGCCGTCCGCGGGTACACGTACACAGAGTATGTCACCTAATCCAGATGTTTTAACATTAGCTGTCACTCGAGAACAAATGTGTGCAGAGCAACAGAAAGATTTGACATTGAGTAAATGTTTCTCTTCTACTGTAAGCCCTGAAGAGGCAAGGGAGAAAATGGTTGCTTATTTCATAGAAGATGGTTTGCTTATGCGTAAGTGGTGCCCTAGTGACGTTGCAGATTTGGACTGGAGTGCGGATTATCGTGCCTGATGTGTATCGACAACAGGTTATGTGTCTGGCCCATGACCACCACTTGTCTGGTCATTTGGGTGTGAAAAAAACATATAATTGAATACTCAGACATTTTTTCTGGCTGGGTTTAAAAAAAAAACCCGTAATTGAATACTGTCGTACATGTCACACTTGCCAGTTGGCTGGAAAGCCGAATCAGGTGATTTCACCTGCCCAACTTGTAACTATTCCAGTGATTGGTGAACCATTCGAACAAGTTATTGTTGACTGTTTCAGTTCTTTGCCGAAAACGAAATCTGGAAACCAATTTCGTTTACTATTATGTGCATTGCTACTCGTTTTCCCGAAGCTATACCACTTCGTAAAATTACAGCTGCCATTGTTATTAAGTCTTTAATCAAAATTTTCTTTACATTTGGTCTTCCTAAGGTTGTTCAAACAGACCAAGGAACACATTTTCTTTCCAAATTGTTTACCCAGGTTGCTTGGATTTCAGTAAATTTGTGTCTTGCTTTACGCATCACCTGGTGTGTTGTATGTTTCGCAAATATGGGTTTCTCCCCTAAATTAATGTTACTCCTCTTTTCCCCTTGACTGACCACACTGGGGTTGTAACACTCTGCTCTCCACTATTACATATTACCATCAGTGCTCCTTCTTGAAGTACTTTTGCACACTTTATCTCACCTGCTCCACAATCCACAATTTATGTTCAACAAATATTAATGCTGTACAGTTGCTTTGACACAATCTGTATTGTTAAAAGCGCTATATAAATAAAGGTGACTTGACCTGCTTGTTTTCTCAACTGATTTGTTAATGCAATTGGGTTTAAACAGTCTTACTCCGTACCCTTCCCAACAAACTGCCTATTAAAAATAATGATGATGATAATAATAATAATAATAATAATGATAAAAAAAAATACATACATAAAAAAAAAGATAAAATGATGCAATAGTTAAATAATGATGAAGAAATAAATTAATCATTAAATAAACAATTGTATACCACAATAAGTAACTAGATACCACAATCATGTATAATACAGTGTCACTTCACTGTAATGAACAACATAAACCCTACATAAGAGAAGGGTAAAATTAAAAAAAGAATAAGAATTGCAATAAAAGTAAATCACATTACTCCCCAGGAAGTATATATATAGCAGAGAAATATGATAAAGGTTGCCAGACGTAAGATAATTTATGGGAACCTCTAATTGAATATTTAATATTTTCTAAGTGTAGGTATAACATCAAATCCTGAAGCCAATAGGTGCGTTTCCATTACAGATTTGCACAAAACTTTGGCAATATTTTATAAATGTCGATAAAAAAGTATTGTGAAATGACGGCGTTTCGTTTAAGAAAAACCACCTCATGCGAGCGTAAAAACTTTTTTGCGATATATGGACGTTTTTGCGAAATTGACGCGTTTCCATTAGGCGCATTTTCAATTCGCAATTTCAATTTGTGCAATTTGAAGGGTAATGGAAACGCGCCTAATGTGATGCTTTAGACGGGTTTGTAGATTTCCAATGTAATAAAACTCGTCTGTGAGCCAATAAGAATGCAAAGGCAATAATGTTTAGTTGTCTATGAGTCAAATTTGATTCATCACCTGAGACACCAAATATTGAAAATTCAGCACATGGCTTCAGATGTACTTCACACACTTTAGGAAGTGTATTGAATATGGCTGACCAGTAAGAAATAAGTTTGGGGCACGTCAGGTCTGCTTCACCTGTGACACCTAATACAGGTTTCACAGATCTAATATATGGATACACATGTGATTTTCTTCCTCAGTTGTTCACATTCACAGACATAAGCAACATTATCAGGTTATCCGCAGGATTCTTAAAATCAAATTGAATACTTTAAGTAAATTAATACCATAGAAGCAGGGTAGGGCAATGTATATGGTAACATATTAAACCGTAGAGTACCCATAAAAAATCATGATTTAGCCTACAGTTCAAGTAACCTACAGGTTTTCACAAAAGCAAAAAGTTTTATAAAATGATAAACTTCACATTTCTTCCTATAACCCATTTTAAAGAAAAGAGATCACAGTGATTTAATTGTTTAGATTTTTATAATGCATTAGCTTCTTGTCGGTTCACATTTACAATTGCGTGTTTGCTGCGTAAAAATATGGGTCAACTTTGAAACGTGCAGCGCTCGTATTTATTCAATGAAATTAACCTTTTGAAGTTTGATCGTCACATTAAACCATATCACAATTCTTGTCTTTCTGTCCCCAAATTTAAGACCTCTTGAAATCATAATTACATACCTGCAAACTCACAAGAGGTCAAAAAGGTGACATAGTTCGGAATGTTACCTGTTTTTGCCATCTGATTGTGGCTACATCTCTCTTCTAGCATTGTCATTTCTGCAATAGCTCCTTTCTGTAAACCTCTTGTCACACTGAGGAGCACGGCAATGTCTGTCCAGAATGAGTTTGCAAATGATGTTTCGAGGTCTTCTTGATATGTAAAAACATATTTCACGTGAAAGGCCTCTTCATGTGCTTATTAAGGGATACTTTATGTCTGAAGCTCTTTTCACACTGATCACATGTAACTGGTTTCTGATCATGTGATACCTAAGGTTTAGTTTTGTTGTGAAGCTCTTTCCACACAGATGCAGGTTTAATGCTTTTCTCTGGTGTGAATTCTCATGTGGTATTTAAAGTTTCCTTTTTGATTGAAGCTTTTTCCACACTGTTGGCAGGTGTAAGGTTTGATTGAAGCTTTTTCCACACTGTTGACAGGTGTAAGGCTTTTCTCCAGTGTGAATCATCATGTGCCTGTTAAAGCTTCCTTGTTGAGTAAAACCTTTCCCACACTGAGAGCAGGTGTAAGGCTTCTCGCCAGTGTGAATCATCATGTGTTTCTTAAGGGTTCCTTTGTGAGTGAAACATTTTCCACACTGTTGGCAGGTGAAAGGCTTTACTCCTGTGTGAATTGTCATGTGGCTTTTAAGGATTGTTTTTTGAATGAAACTCTTTCCACACAATTTGCAGGTGAAAGGCTTCTCTCCAGTGTGAATTTTCATGTATTGAGAGTTTGTTTATGTGGAAAACTCCTTCCACATTGATGGCATGTATAAGGTTTCTCTCCAGTGTGAATTATCATGTGCCTTTGGAGGCTTGTTTTTCGATTGAAACGTTTTCCACACAGTTTGCATGTGTAAGGCTTCTCTCCAGTGTGAACCCTCATGTGGACTTTAAGGTTTCCTTGGTGATCGAAACTCTTTTCACACTGTTTGCAGGTGAAATTACTTCTAGTTTCAGTTTTTTGAGCTCTTTTATGTGAGCAAATATTTTCAGTCTGAGAGCAACTAAATGGGTTTTGTCCAGTTATGGAATCATGTGAACCCTCATGTGGACTTTAAGGTTTCCTTGGTGATCGAAACTCTTTCCACACTGTTTGCAGGTGAAATTACTTCTAGTTTCAGTTTTTTGAGCTCTTTTATGTGAGCAAATCTTTTCAGTCTGAGAGCAACTAAATGGGTTTTGTCCAGTTATGGAATCATGATATTTCTTACACTGATCTTTATCTTGCATTTCATTCAGTTCTTCACGCTCCTCTTTTAGCGCCATCAGGTCTAGGGTGAAAAGAGACAAATACAAGTTAACCCTTGTTTAAATGCAACAATGTAGAACAGAAAGCAACAATGGCCCAAATCTGCTATTCATGTCTAAAACAGGACTGTCAAACGTAGCTTGTGGTGGGTCACAGTCCTGCAGAATTTAGATCCAACCTGCTCCAAACATGAGTTTTTAAGTAATGAAGACCTTGATTCAGGTGTGTTCAATCAGAGTTGGAGCTAAACTCTGTGGCCCTCCAGGAATTGAGTTTGACATCCCCAGGGCCCTTATTCTTAAAGCTTCTAAGAATCCTCTCAGAAAGCTCCTAATTTAGCTTTAACATTTCTACGTAAGAGTCTTGGCTTAAGAGCGATTCAGGACCAATCTGAGAGCAACTCTGAGCGAGGAAAAGACAAAAACTTTCATCTTAGTGAGGAGGCAGGCCTGACCCTGTTACTACGTATGACACAGTCTTTTAAACACTACGACTGGTTGGTTGTCCAAGAAGGGGAAAAAAGTGCTTTAGGGCTTATTATATGCCTTTACTTTGAAATTACAGGCTTAATTTGACCTGTTTTACCGTACTCTCTCACACACATACAGTCATGGCCAAAGGTTTTGGCAGTGACATAAATTTTGTGTTTTGCAAAGTTTGCTGATTAAGCTGTTGTGGTGTTCATTCACATTGTTTCTAGATTATTGTGTAGAGTGATCAGATGCATTTTAAATAATTGCTAAAATCTTAATTGGCCCAAAAACGAACTTTTCACACACACAAAAAACAAATTTCACTGTTTTTTGATCCTGACACAAAATGACCAGCTAACATTAATTGACTAATCATATCAGCAGCACATGTGAAAGTGTGAATGAGTACTAGTCAGGTGAAATCACTATCATA
>NW_015631060.1:184542-188295 GCF_001515625.1 Sinocyclocheilus rhinocerous | reverse complement strand
AAAAAACAAATTTCACTGTTTTTTGATCCTGACACAAAATGACCAGCTAACATTAACGGACTAATCATATCAGCAGCACATGTGAAAGTGTGAATGAGTACTAGTCCGGTAAAATCACTATCATACTAATTAGATTGTAAGAGCAGACTGATTGCTATAAAAAGAGGGCAGAAGCGCTTCCAATCATTGCGTTCATGTTAGCAATGTTGCCTCCAAAGAAACACGTGCAGCCATCATCGCTTTGCATCAAAATGGCCTCACATGCAAGGAAATTGCTACAAAGAATATTGCACCTGAATGAACCATTTACCGGATCATCAAGAACTTCAAGGAGAGAGGATAGACTGCAGTGAAGAAGTCTTCAGGACGTCCCTGAGTGTCCAGCAAGCGCCAGGACTGTCTCCTCCTGAGGAGTCAGCTACGGAATCGTGTAACCACCAGTGCAGAGCTTGCTCAGGAATGGCAGCAGGTTGGTGTGAGAGCTGTCTTCAGGGAGTAGATGAGTATGTCATCAATGTAGACAGTCTGTATGACAGACTGAAACACACAATACAGTTATTTACGGGGGTGACAACCGCATTCTATAACCTAACTCACACGCGTCTTTTTTTAGGACTCACAACCTCATCCTCAGTAAACACGCTGTATGAACTAGACAACTAAATGTAGTACAGTGCGAGAGAGCCGCTCGTGTGGTTTCACTCCGGATAAGTTACAGCGACGGAGAAATTAGCTGTGTTGTCTGTAGGTTTTAGATCCAGTCACTGTTTTCCACTAGAGCGGTTTCCGGCAGTTTTGTGTTCTGTGTGTGACTCAAATGCAGTGTAATGCGCAAGAAGCAGAAAAGGATGCAAATGCATAAACGGGCTTGACACACCTGTAAGGAAATGTGGTTATCAATCCCTAAAACTGACAGTGTGAACATGGCCATAGTTAAAGCCTTCTACACACTGCACGATTTAAGCAATCCAATAAGATCACTGCAAATCACACTGTGCGACATGGATCTGATAAACTTGGGTAAGACATGTATGCAGACTGTACGATGATGACACCTATTGACTACAGAAGAATGAAACGTCATCAGCATGCACTAGTAGTAAACAAAAACTACAACTGCCAAAGTGTGATTCATCATGCTCTTTTAAGTATGCTGAAAAAAGTGGAAGTGGCGAAAAAGGAAGGGATAAGAGCTTGAGGTAAGCAGTTTTATATTTTAGCGCCATGTCGCGTTGATTTCGTGTCACATTTTTATTGGCTGCTCAGTAAACGTGGGTTGTAGCAGCAAACACACTGTGCGATGATCATGCTGAATTCGTAGGCTATCTTTGGTCGCAAGACAGTGATAACGGCCATCTTTGAACCTTCTCTCACTGTACGGCATAGGACCAGCATTTAGGAGCCACGATCACAGAAATCCTGCAGTTGGACCTGCGAAGCGCCTACAACCTCATTCGAATTCACCATGGAGACGAGTGGAAGATAGCATTCATTACCCCTACTGGCCACTATGTGTACCTTGTCATGCCATATGAGCTGTCCAACTTACCTTCAATCTTCCAAAGGTTCACGAACGAGGTGTTCCGTGAGTTCTGCTCCACCAATTTGTGATTGTCTACATTGTTGACATACTCATCTACTCCCGGAACTTGGCCGAACATCACCACCACGTGGAGCAGGTCCTCCGGAAGCTGAGGGAATAGCACATCCACCTTAAGCCGGAGAAGCGCAAGTTCCACCGTACCACCATCTAGTTCCTCGGGTACGTAATCAGTCCCAAGGGTATTCAGATGGACAACAATAAGGTGCAAGCTATCCGTAATTGGTCCAAACCCACTATCATAAAAGAATTACAACGTTTCCTCCTTGAATTTACTAATTTCTACCGCCGGTTCATCCATCATTTTAGTCTGCTTTCGGCTCCACTGACCTCCATGCTCCGCAATAGGCCCAAGTCTCTGTCCTGGACGCCTGATGCCCTCCGAAGCTATGACCAGCTGAAGGAAGCCTTCTGTACCGCTCCTACCTTGGCTCACCTAGATCCCCAAAGATCCTTCATCGTGGAAGTGGACACATCCACTGTGGGTGTAGGAGCGGTATTATCCCAGCTTTCTGGAGAGCCTCCCAAGTTACATCCTTGCGCCTATTTCTCCCGCAAGCTTTTGCCGGCAGAGCAAAATTATGACATTGGTAATCAAGAGTTACTAGCCATCAAGCTAGCCCTCGAGGAGTGGAGACACTGGCTGGAGGGAGCACTACATCCCTTCGAGGTAATCACTGATCAATCGCACTCTAGAATCTCTCAGAGATGCTAAACGCTTAAACCCCAGACAAGATCGGTGGGCTCTATTCTTCACTTGCTTCAATTTCTCATTAACTTACTGTCCTGGAACTAAAAATACCTCTCCCCACTTCAAACCAAACCTGAACGATCTCCTCCAGAAACAAGTCTCCCTCCAGCTTTAATTGTGAGTCCCATCCAATGGTCCCACAATGAAGAAATCCGTCTAGCAACTCTCCTCGAACCTGCTCCGCCGAGAGGTCCAGAAGGGAAGATTTTCGTTCCGTCAGCTCTCCGCCATGGTGGCATGTTTCATTGCATTATTATCATCATAACTAAAATGCTTACAAAATCTTTAACATGTTTTGATGTCGAATTTCCTAGGCCGAACATCACTTTGGGCCACTACTATAGCCATGCTGCAAAAACAAGCCACTTTTATGAGGATTGTGGGCTTTCCTGGAGTTGTTGGGGCCATTGATGGAACTCATGTTCACATTTTATTTTAGTAACATTAAGTGATTAGTGTTGTGCTGCTGTGACTTCACATGAACTAAAATAATCTACAAATACTGAAGCAGCAAACTTTGCAAAACACAATATGTATGTCACTGCCAAAACTTTTGGCCATGACTGTACATTAAATATATGTGTGTGTGTGTGTATATATATATATTGGCTGATTCAGAGGTTGAGGTCAGCCATTTTGTGTTGACATCTTTGTAGTCCTTAGTTCACAACACTTAAGTGTCACCTCAGTCAACACTTAAGAATCAGTCTTTACTAAAAGTTGCTTTTAGCCTTTTTTATATTTATAAGAGTCTCCTACTCTTACAAAAGTCCTACTTGTAACTAAGAATTTTTTGACACTTAAGTCAAAGCTTAAGACTATTCTTAAGAGCATTTTTGAGAAGTTTTATACATACAGTATGGCCCCTGGTCTACAATATTAGAAAATACTGTTTTTTCTGCAATGTTCAGTTTTGCAGAGAAACTGTATTTGTGAACAATATCAGTCAGGATTTAAGCCCCATTATTACACGACTCTATGGAATACATGATTCTGATTGGTCAGTCGCCACATTACGAGGTATGTTATGCCTCGATAACAACCGGTAAAAGCTAATAACACAGGCTCATCTGGCTAACTAAAGTCAGCGCTGTACTCTTGCTGGGAACAGTTTTTCTTGGTGGAAGCTTTGCGTTTGTTAAGCTAATAAAATATTAAAACTCAATTCAATATTATGTGTACAATTATTTAATTGTCATCCTGGTATCGCGGACTCGCGCTCTCGTTTCATACAAACGCAGCTGCTGCCGTTTTGCGACAATTGTTTTGTACAATGTAATGGATTATAAGATAACTAACAAACTGGTAAGATTTTAAAACAGTTTTGTCTTAAGTAAATATCATTTATTGCCTCAATTATTTATGTGGTGAAATGTTGTGTAATAAGTGGTATGACTGTACC
>NW_015631060.1:178949-184463 GCF_001515625.1 Sinocyclocheilus rhinocerous | reverse complement strand
TTTTTATAGAAATTGGCAAATAAAATCAATAAATCCTGCATAAATCTGAAAATGTCCACACAAAAATGAAGGCCTGATACTAGAGCACAAATACAATGTGGAACGAGCATACTCACTCATGTACATACACATGCACACACTCTCTCACACTGGAAAAGCGGTTCAGGACCAATCTGAGAGCAACTCTGAGCGAGGAAAAGACAAAAACTTTTATCTTAGTGAGGAGGCGGGGCTGACCCCGTTGATAGCTATGACACAGTCTTTTGAAGACTGTGATTGGTTAGTTGTCCAAGAAGGAAATAAAAGAGTGCTTTTAAGAGTAGGGTCTATTATAAGCCTTCACTTTGAAATTACAGGCATAATTGTTCCTGTTTTACCGTTCGTTCTCTCTCTCTCTCTCTCTATCTCTCTCACACACACTATATATGTATATATATTCTTTATTTTTTATTTACCATGCTGTCATACTTAATGTATTTTGTAGAAAATAAACAGTGACACAATAAGATTCTGAAAGTGCTGTAATTGTTTGTGTGATCACTTTGCTTGTAGAAGGTTATGACAGACGCAAATAATCACTGCTGCAAAGTTAACAACGCCCACTGGTGTTTGTGTTGCCGTCGGTGACGACTCACGAGCCTGCGCTTAGCCAATCACGAGTGATAGCAGCTGCAGCCAGCATTCAGCGGGAAATAAGGAATCAAGATGCCGAAATGGGCAAAATATAAAAAAAGTTACAGAGTGGGAGAGTGATTCGGACCTGAAGTCATGGATAACGCTGTGTAAATCGGATGATAGCAAAGCTCACTGCAAATTCTGCGACACTGACATGAGGGCCCACTTAACCCTCTTAGCGCCAAAGTCGCAAAATTGCGACAAGACGTCATACAAAAAACCCTGGCGCCTAAAGGGTTAAAGGATTTGAAGGACCATGACAAAACTAAGAAGCACAAGATGCGGTGCCTGTCCACAGTTAAGCCGTTTACAGTGAGTAAAGCCAACTTAAGTAGGCCTACTATTTGTGATGACCAGAAGCGACGTGAACTCCGCATAGCAACACACGTTGCTTGCCACACATCAGTTAATGCTGTGGATGAATTATCGGACATACTGAAGGATGAGACCGGAGTGTTCCAGATGCACAGAACCAAATGTTCGGCTGTCATTAAGTCAGTTCTGGCGCCATATTTTAGAGATGAACTTCGACAGGACATTGGTAACTCACCTTAGTCGCTTTACTTGGACAAAACAACCGACATTTCTGTAAACAAGTTACTTTGCATATGCATAAAATATTGTTCAAAGAAACACAATCGGTTTGTGAGCACTTACTTGGGACTGGTCAAACTTTTGGACGCTGATGCTAATGGGATTGTGGATGCCATCATCGGCTTTCTGCAAGCCAATGTGCTGGACATAGCAAATATGGTTGGCATAGCAACAGATGGAGCAACCGTCATGGTGGGGAGACAACATTCAGTGTATACGCTGCTCAAGCAGAAACAGCCTAATTTACAGTTAATCAAATGTGTATGCCATTCTCTGGACATTGTAGCTCAAAAGGCAATGCAGCAGCTCCCTAGCAATACTGAATACATGATCAGGGAGACTTCTAACTGGTTTGCTCATTCATCTAAGCGCCAGAATGACTACCGAACTCTTCATGAGACTGTTAACAATGGAGGTTGTCCTTTGAAAATGATTTCTCCAAGTTCCACCAGCTGGTTAGTGACAGCAGATTGCATTAACAGAATTCTCAATCAAGAAGATGCACTTGCTTTACATTTCAGAGTGGCAGCAAGCTCTGAACACTGCTACGCAGTGCGGTTTCTGACTGAAATGTACAAGGACCAGACCAACAGCCTTTACCTACATTTTCTCCGTCCTTTACTGCTGGAAATAAAGGCAAATGTTTTCAGTTAGAGACCGGTGATAGCCTTGCAGTTTTCCGGGACCTCAACCGGCTGTACAAGTCAACACTGAGACGTATAATTAAGCCAAGCTTTTTCTGAATGAATAATGAACAACAACTCTCTCACCTAAAGATGCTGACCTGGGGACCACATTCAGTCAGAAGTTGGAGGGAAGCACCCTGTCACCGGAGAAAAGGCAGGTGGTCTTAACACGCTGTATAGACCTCTTAAAAAAACTCCTGACCCAGTATCAAATGCGTTTGCCTGCATCCATGGAGCTGCTGTGGAAGCTGGAACTCCTATGTCCCGCTTCTGTTCTGTCAAACAAGTCACCGTTTCGTGAGTTGCCTAAGGAGTTCTTTTCAGGCTCACCAGAATTACTTGAAACTCAGTGGAAAAATGTTGCCTCAGCAGGGTTCTCACCTCACAACTATAGATGCGTTTTGGTTGGAGGTAGTATCTTTTAAAGATGCTGGAGGAAACCACTGCTTTTAGGATTTAGCACTTGGTGCAATTAAAATCCTTACTCTCCCCATATCCAACGCTCCCGTTGAAAGAGCATTTTCGCAAGTCTCACTGCTTAAAGATGACACCAGAAACAGAATGGGATTGCTGCTCCTTTCAAGTTTAATGGATGTGCGCTCAGGGCTCGCACGGAATGGATGGACATCGGCTACATTCCGTCCTCCCCAGCAGCTGTTGGGGAAGTTTGACTCATCCATGTACTAGACAGCTCAGCCAGACTGTATATAGTTCGGAAAAGTTGCATTCAGATGTTCAGCTGTGTTCTTCAGCATCCTGTGAAGTTACAACCGACAGCCTGTTCCTGTTCTGTATTTAAAGGTAGGCCTAAGATCTCTCGCTAAATCCTGTCTGTCTTTCTCACTCATGCAATAATTAAAATAATATAATTTAAATAAACATTGTTAAATTTGTTATGAACGAATTGGGTAGTATCTTACCATTTAAATTTATTCTGTAAAAGTGCATTGTGTGTGTGTGTGGGGGGGTGCATAGATGTGAATGGGTTATGTTGTCATTTTGCTATTGTGGTTGTGTTACTGCTCGTTTTTGTCACTAGCTACAGTATGGTACATTAAGTGTGGCAGTTAAAATAACTAGGCTAAATATTGATCAAATTCAAAATCAAATATTTTGGGCGGTTTTGGACAGTTTTTGGGCTGGAAACCATCAACTGTATCTGGCAACACTGGCCTTATTCCTCAGCTGTGAGTAGAGCCCTTTGAAGCTGCATTGAAACTGCAATTTGGAAGTTCAAACTGTTGAGCACCATAGAAGTCCATTATATGGAGAAAAATCTTGGAATGTTTTCCTCAAAAACCTTAATTTCTTTGCAACAGAAGAAAGAAAGACATTGAACATCTTTGATGACATGGGGGTGAGTAAATTATCCGGACATTTTTATTCTGGAAGTGAACTAATCCTTTAAGGTCAAAAAGTGTTAGGAGTAGGGAGGACTTTTAAAAGGCTTACTTTAGCAGAGAAGAAAGTATATTATATATGTGTGTGTGTGGGTTGAGAGAGAGAGAGAGAGAGAGAGATTAGGGTAAAACAGGAAAAACTAGGCCTGTATGTGAAGGCTTGTAATTTACCCTATTTAAAAGCACTCTTTTTTTCTTTTCTTCTAGGACAACTAATCATCGTCTTCAAAAAGTCGAAAAGTCATACCAGCCAACAGGATCAGCCCCGCCTCCTCACTAAGATTTTTGTCTTTTCCTTGCTCAGAGTTGCTCTCAGATTGGTCCTGAATCACTCTTAAAGGGATAGTTCACCCAAAAATGAAAATGTGATTTTTTTTTATCTGCTTACCCCCAGGGCATCCAAGATGTAGGTGACTTTGTTTCTTCAGTAGAACACAAATTATGATTTTTAAGTTTAACCGTTGCAGTCTATCAGTCGTATAATGCATGGTAATGGTAACAAAATCTATGAGAGTAAAAAAAACATGCACAGACAAATCCAAATTAAACCCTGTGGCTCGTGACGACACATTGATGTCCTAATGTTCTGGTTTGTGCCAGAAACCGAACAGTATTTATATAATTTTTTACCTCTAATACACCACTATGTCCAACTGTCTTTGAGCGCGCGCACGGCATCCGGTGCGTGAGTTGTGTACGCGCTCTGGCGTAGTTTACGTTAATGGGTGTGTTGATATCCAGCCAAAGAGCAATCAACCATAACTTCAGGCGAGCAGGCTCAGAAGTTTAATAATACGTGGAAATACTAATAATAATAAGAAGAAGAAGGGAATACGTGGAAAGTCACCACTCCCGAATGAGTTCGCGCGAGAGAACGTAATCTTTTAGTTTTAAGTCGGTTTGAACAATCCGGATAAGTGCAAGTAAGTACCATTTTGATTAGCCGTCTTACCATTGCCATGCATTATACGACTGATAGACTGCAACGGTTGGAGTTAAACATCATCATATGTTCTACTGAAGAAACAAAGTCACCTACATCTTGGATGCCCTGGGGGTAAGCAGATAAACATCACATTTTCATTTTTGGGAGAACTATCCCTTTAAACTAAGATTCCTAATTAGACAATTTTAAGCTAAATTAGGAGCTTTCTTAGAGGATTCTTAGAAGCTTTAAGAATACGGGCCCTGGGTTGAATTTAGAGGTCGACTGATTGATCAGGCCGATTTATTACATTTTTTTATTAATCAGCATCGGCCGACTGTACTGCAAATTAGGTCAATTAATAGGCAGTCGCATCTGCAAGCAGCTATGTGTTGTTGTGGTACATGTGACGCTGCCTCTTGAGGCAAGCAGATTGCCATTCCACCAGCATAAATCCCTGGGGGCTTTCACACTGGCAGTTTAGTTCAAAACGGGGCATTCAAGTTTTTAGTTTTATTAAGTTTTATTTAAATTATACAAGTGCACTGATTGGACAGGCTTGTGTTGTTCAATAAATGTTTAATTTAAGCAATTTTCTGTATCACTTCTTATTACTTAACTGTTAGATTTTATGAGATGAAGGGGGGGGAAAAAAGAACATCGGCCAAACACATCGGCCATCGGCTGCCCTGATTTCTAAATAAAACACTCCTTTAGCAGTGGTGGTTTTCGTGCCTCGCAGAGTTATGCAAGTCTTTTCAAGCACATTTTAAAATATATGATAGGTTGCATACAAATGATGTGTTTGATAAAAGGGAGTTATTTTACAAAGGTATATGTTACATGTGCACATAGAGGGGGGTACGCGACTGTAAAAAGTTTGAGAAGCACCTTTAGTTGACCTGATTCAACTAAAAGGCATTGGATTGGAACCTTTTATTGTATGTAATTAAATAATGATACAAAGTAATCTTATTAACATAAATAAATACAAAGTTATGTTGGATTTACTTCACTTTTTAAAACTTGTGTATTTATGTTTAAGTATGTTAGTATGTATTCACTCACATTTCACGTTATGCAAAATAAAGTTAAATATTGTTGCACAATTAAGTGATAGAAAAGTAAGGTTTTCATTAGCTATGTTTCCATCCAAAGATGCGAATTTAACTTATGCGCAAAACTGGAATATCGCATAAAACATTTGCGAATAAAGCACCGTTTCCATTAGAGC
>NW_015631060.1:173135-176393 GCF_001515625.1 Sinocyclocheilus rhinocerous | reverse complement strand
GTATTTAACATGTTTATCAATAATAAATATATAAATGTGGAGTTTTATGTATTTAACATATTTATTTGAACACATTTATCAAACCTCTCATTTCTGTCTGGTCAGAGAATTTCATTTAGATGTGACATATTGCATTAGTTGCATGGACTACTTTAGCTTGACAGTCGCTGGTCACTTCCTACTCTTGTCTGTCATTTGTCAGTCGGACAGATAGTCCCTCCCTAAACTCACATCACTGTTTGAGTCAGGAGTTATGAAAGTATCTCAGCGTTTCACTCTTTAGAAAGTCAAAGTGCCAGTAGCAATGTTTCCATCCAAAGATGCGAATTTAACTTATGCACAAAACTGGAAAATCGCATAAAACATTTGCAGATAAAGCACCGTTTCCATCCAACGAGTCAAAGAGAACAAAATCGTCACTTCCTGATAAACTGGCACTAAATATCTCTAAGAAAACTAGGAGAAGCCACTGAATATAATAATTTTCATATGTAATAAATTACTTGCGCTTCAGAGAGAGCAGACGTAACACAATAAATGCGGTCATTGCTTTTAGAGGTGGATGCCTGCTGCAGTCAGGTAAGACAGTAATTATACAGAAATACTTTGACGACAGACTTTCCTCAGGCATTTCAGAACGACCAAAACAACATATAGATGCTGTGAACAAGATCGGTCCGCTGGTTAGTCAAGTTATCCCGTCTCGTAGCGCAAAGTCACATGACTTTTTCAATGCGCATGGTGAAATGTATTTGGTAAATGTGTTTCCATCGTAGTTTATGCACATTTTTTCTTATCGGATAAAAAGTTTATCCTACTCAGTTATGCACATACATTTTTTATGCGCATTTTTAGAATTTATGCGCATCTTGACATTTTTCTATCCAGTGGTTTTTTTATGCGATCATCCAAAATGCGCATAAAAATAGGTGGATGGAAACTAAACCATTTTTGTGTTTGTTTTTTTTACACAAAATAACTATTTTGTTTAGGCTACTTCTGCATTTTCCCCCCTTATCTTTATTCCTGTAGAACTGGACATTATAATAAGGATCTAATAAGTGACTTTAGCTTTGAGAATGAAAACCAACCTGGTTGTTCCTCAGTATCTTCATGTTTGACTCTGAATGCTTCTTCAATGCTCGTGTCTTCACTCTCCTCTTTAATAAACACCATATCTGTTTGTGTCTCAGTATCTTCATGTTTGACTCTGAATGTTTCTTCATTCTTCATGTCTTCACTCTCTTCTTTAATAAACATCTTTATTATAGCGTCACATGGATCTCAGTTGAGTTTTTCTGTGTGTTTAAGATGAGAATAATTAATAGAAAGAAAAATAAATTCAAACTAAATCTCTGGGTGTGTAGTAGTCAGCACACTATTAAGAAGGGTTTCCAACCGTTCCCTGTAATAGGGAATAGGCATCAGAGAAGCGTTCCGTACAGAACACAGTTTGTCCCGTAATCTTTTTATACACCTTTTATGCAACTAAGTCGCGAAAATGACATACACTATGTGGTACACAACAAATATTTTGAGCGTCCCTTATTTTCCTTTTCTGAACTTGGTAGCCCTACTGGTAAGAGAGTCATTCAGAATGAGAGTTAATGGCCTTACATCACCTCATTAAAATACATGTACAAATTATACAAAAAGTTCGTTTTTAGGTATTTATTATTTATATTTGGTATTCAATGATTAGTACATCATATTTTTAATAGATTCCACTTTCATGAAAACATTTGCAGTTGGTTTGTAATGTCATTGAACACGTTGGTGTTTGTTGTTCTCGTTTGTCGATTCAAACCCTATTGATTCATATTGCGAATGATTTGGTTCAGTTGACCTCGGATTTTCAAAAAAAACTCGGTTTCTCTCATCACTTCTTTGCATTACTTGAACGAGGTTCAGATTCACGATATATGGAGCGAAACGAGACGCACCGTTCCTGTTATTAATATGTGGATGCGCTTTGCTCAGAAAAATAACGTTAAATAAAGCATTACAACGTTATATTTAAGAATGACTCATTTATTTTACGTAGCTTGTAAAACGGTTTAAATTGACAGAATAGAACAATCGATTTAAACACTTAAAACCACAAACCTTTCTTCAGATGAAGAGCGCGGCGCAGCTTTATGACGTCACACCACCAGAGCAAAATAAAAGTCCCTATTCGCAGACTGCTGTCTGTTATATGCATGTGATAATGTATTTCCACAGTTAGTAGCATCGTAAATTTAGGAAAAAAATTTATTTAATTTTTATTATTATTATTGATGTACATTTATAACACTATACTTTGTTTTCTTCCCTTGCCATTAAATTACATTTAAAAAAAAAAACATTATGGTGTTTCAATGACTTTATGAAAGAGGAAGGAATTAAATAAATTTGTATTTCCACAGTTAGTAGCATCGTAAATCTAGACATTTTTATATTTTCCTTATTTTTATTAATGTACTTACTTTGTGTTTTGTTATCTTGCCATGAAATTACAAAAAATAGTTTTCTCTTGTTAATTAATGAATTTAATTCCTTCCTTTCTCTTTCATAAAGTCATTGAAACTATCATAGATTTTTTATTTAAACACTGTCAACAATAGTTTTATACACAGGTTGTAATATCTGCTGACTAACACAGAGGCCGCTGATTTTATGAGAAGATCAAGTCACTGCGAGCATCTCCTGAAAATACACTCTGTATTTTCAGCGAAGCTCAACTGAGAGTCCAGAATTGCATCAAGGTATTTAAAGTTTACCATAATTTCAACATGTTGGTCATCAAGTGACACTGGCTCAACATTGATTTCTAGCTGACTGAAGTGACTATGATTCAAGGGCCTTCATGTGAGCCAGAAAGGCAGCTTCGCCTAAAGGATCTGTTTTCTCTAGGAAATGGTAGCATACTTAAACTGTCTGAAGTGTTTCTCCTTGATCATAAACTCACTGGTAAAAAAGGGAAAGCCTTGTGGACAACCTACTCACAGTGAGCTCGTCTGACCTGCTCCCTCTGACACAGATCCTCGGTGAGCGGCAGGAAAGAAAGTTTCTGATCCAGAGAACTCACCCGTATTGATATTGAGATCTATGAGAATATGTGTTTCCACTGAGTTAAAAGCTGAGCTAAAATCCATGAATAAAACCCATAGACTGTATAAAAACATGGACGTAGTGTCCGTGACGTCACCCGTAAGTTCCTGAAGAGCGTTTTTGAAGCTCAAAGTGGGCAGAGCCGGCCGTCGCCATCTTGGCAGC
>NW_015631060.1:168137-172902 GCF_001515625.1 Sinocyclocheilus rhinocerous | reverse complement strand
TATTAAAAACAATAACATTTTTTTTTTTTGCTATTGGGGCAAATGAACACAAAATATATTTCTTGCAGTTTCCATTCATCACTATAGAAGTTTAAACACCTATGATGACTTTAACTCCTGAGAGCCCTGGATATGTAACAAGGGTCTATACACATACAAGCTCACATTATCTGTTGCATGAATTTTGTCAGTCACCTACAGAGATAAGAATTTGGGATGAAGGACGTCCTAAATACAGTTTTATTTGCCAGATGGACAGTATCTGCCAGGATACTCCTCAATTTCTTCCTCACCCTTTCTGTGAAAAGTTGAGTTATGGGCTTCAACTATGCCATTGACACAATTCCATACCAGGCAGGGAGATGAAAAGTTAAAACACTGTCAACAATAGTTTTATACACAGGTTGTAATATCTGCTGACTAACACAGAGGCCGCTGATTTTATGAGAAGATCAAGTCACTGCGAGCATCTCCTGAAAATACACTCTGTATTTTCAGCGAAGCTCAACTGAGAGTCCAGAATTGCATCAAGGTATTTAAAGTTTACCATAATTTCAACATGTTGGTCATCAAGTGACACTGGCTCAACATTGATTTCTAGCTGACTGAAGTGACTATGATTCAAGGGCCTTCATGTGAGCCAGAAAGGCAGCTTCGCCTAAAGGATCTGTTTTCTCTAGGAAATGGTAGCATACTTAAACTGTCTGAAGTGTTTCTCCTTGATCATAAACTCACTGGTAAAAAAGGGAAAGCCTTGTGGACAACCTACTCACAGTGAGCTCGTCTGACCTGCTCCTTCTGACACAGACCCTCGGTGAGCGGCAGGAAAGAAAGTTCCCTATCGATACTTAACTCGTACTGCGTCTGCTTAAGACACTTTGGGGAAAACTCCTTTTTCTCCGAATACTGAAGCCTTTTTTCAATCACGCAGTGTAACTGCACGGCCGTTGGTTCGTGCAGTGTATTAAAAACGAACCAATGGCTCGGCATGCGCCGGTGAGTCTCGTGAAAACCAACGTTTGTTTACAGGATCAAAAGAATCAAAGTTTCCTTACTTTAGCAAAGGAAAACCAGTCTCCTCTTGGCTTATATCGAAATCCCCTGACATTCTTCTTTATAAATCCTCGTTTTGTACTTCTAATTAGTGACCGTTGTTTTGTTTTGATCTCTCCGCGTGCGTCACTTCTGAGCGGCGGCATGTGCAAAGCTGACCTCATACGTAATTCCCCCGGAACTGCTTCCGTTTTTCACTTCGAGCGGCGGCATGTGCAAAGCTGACCTCATACGTAATTCCCCCGGAACTGCTTCCGTTTTACAACAGTGACCGCAAGCTAGATTCAAGTGCTTATTACGTTTTGAATATGGATATTTTTCTTACAAAATGCATCGATTAGCTACAGGAGGCCTTTGTTCACCCCCCGGAGCCGTGTGAGACACTTTTTTTTATGGAAGGGTGCTTTTTATTTCACGTCTTTTGGACAGAAGCAATGCAACACCCGCTGAGTGCAACGATAGAGCCTAGTCGTATACACCTAGGATGCATCGGGGGTGAGTAAAACACAGCCTAATTTTTATTTTTGGGTGAACTAACCCTTTAAGTTATAATTAAAAACTCCTTTACTCCTACTCGTTCACTACAACCACGTTCCGTGACACAAAGATCAAGAGAGCTGCTCTACACAGACAGCTTTTTATACTTAAAACATTTAACGTTTTGAATATGGATATTTTTCTTACAAAATGCATCGATTAGCTACAGGAGGCCTTTGTTCACCCCCCGGAGCCGTGTGAGACACTTTTTTTTATGGAAGGGTGCTTTTTATTTCACGTCTTTTGGACAGAAGCAATGCAACACCCGCTGAGTGCAACGATAGAGCCTAGTCGTATACACCTAGGATGCATCGGGGGTGAGTAAAACGCAGCCTAATTTTCATTTTTGGGTGAACTAACCATTTAACGTTAACATATAATATTATATAACATGTTAATTTCAAAGGAAAGTCAGTTAAGAAAAAGGGAAAGATGTCAGGAAAGAAAAAGCAGCACTCAAAGGGGATGTTAGAAAAGACAGTTGAGGAAGTGAAGGCAGGAGCGAGCTTGAGGGCAACAGCAAAAAAATATGGTATTCCCCACACCACTCTACAAGACTACAAAATAAATAAATATGCCCACAACACTCATCCTAATTTGGCCCTGACACCTGGAGAGGAAGAGGCTCTTGTTTATTTTATTTTCTGGATGGCAGACCATGGCTTCCCAGTAACTAGATCCCTAGTCAAAATACTGGCTATTGGTAGATCATCAAGGAGAGTGGCAGAACCGAGAGCACCACTGTGAATTTGGAGAAGTGGCCGAGTGATGTGTGGTGGTCCAGGTTCAAGGCCCGACATCCAGAATTTACCTCACGGACGGCAGATTCCCTGGACAGAGCCAGAGTCCATGGTGCTACACCAGAGGCCATTGAAGGTTTCTTCAAACTTTATGATGCCCTCTATGTAAAACACAGTTTGGATGACAAGCCACATCTTATTTATAACTGTGACGAGACTGGCTTTAACGACAAGCCTCGGTTCAGGGAGAAGGTCCTGTGCCAGACTGGGAGGAAACACGTCTATCAACAGCAGCAGACGACCAGGGAGCACATCAGGGTGCACTGCTGTGTGAATGCAGCCGGGGACAGCATTCCACCCTTCATCTCTTCATGTTTGACTCTGAATGCTTCTTCAATGCTCGTGTCTTCACTCTCCTCTTTAATAAACACCATATCTGTTTGTGTCTCAGTATCTTCATGTTTGACTCTGAATGTTTCTTCATTCTTCATGTCTTCACTCTCTTCTTTAATAAACATCTTTATTATAGCGTCACATGGATCTCAGTTGAGTTTTTCTGTGTGTTTAAGATGAGAATAATTAATAGAAAGAAAAATAAATTCAAACTAAATCTCTGGGTGTGTAGTAGTCAGCACACTATTAAGAAGGGTTTCCAACCGTTCCCTGTAATAGGGAATAGGCATCAGAGAAGCGTTCCGTACAGAACACAGTTTGTCCCGTAATCTTTTTATACACCTTTTATGCAACTAAGTCGCGAAAATGACATACACTATGTGGTACACAACAAATATTTTGAGCGTCCCTTATTTTCCTTTTCTGAACTTGGTAGCCCTACTGGTAAGAGAGTCATTCAGAATGAGAGTTAATGGCCTTACATCACCTCATTAAAATACATGTACAAATTATACAAAAAGTTCGTTTTTAGGTATTTATTATTTATATTTGGTATTCAATGATTAGTACATCATATTTTTAATAGATTCCACTTTCATGAAAACATTTGCAGTTGGTTTGTAAAGTTGTCATTGAACATTTGTTTGTTCTCCTTAGTCGATTCAAACCATATTGAGTCACATTGTCAACAGCAGCAGACGACCAGGGAGCACATCAGGGTGCACTGCTGTGTGAATGCAGCCGGGGACAGCATTCCACCCTTCATCATTTACCCCGGCTGCCTCCCAAGTATTGCCTATAGGCTGGATGGGCCCCCCAACACCCTCTATGGCATCCAGGAGAAGGGTTACATGGACTCAGATCTCTTCCTGAAATGGCTCCGCCATTTTATCAGATATGCTCGTGAGGAGAGACCACTTATTTTAATCATGGACCAACACGAGACACATGTCTCAAAAGATGTAATCATGTACTGCAAGGAAAACAAAATTGAAATTCTCTGCCTACACCACACACATTCTTCAGTCCCTCGATATTGCTATCTTAAACCCACTGAAGACTGCTTTCTCCACTATGGCTTCCAGGATGAGTCTGGTGCGAGGGGACATTGTTGTGGGGAAGAAGCAGTTTTCAGCTCTCCTCAAACACGTCTACCCCACTGCTGTCACAGCCCAAAACATCAAGGCATCTTTCCTCTGTCCAGGGCTGCTGTGGACACAACCCAGGTAATTTTGCCATTAATACAAAGATAATTAATCCTCTAAGCTACTTCCATTTCTTTTCAAGTGTGTTAATTAGTTTTACATACGTTTTATTTTCTTAGGTGGTGAGAGTGCTCCCATCTGCAGATGGAAGTGACGCCACATTATCCAGCCCTGCCGCCACGCCGTCAGCCACACCATCCAGTGCTCACGCCACTCTTACTTACACATCCAGCACTCAACCTACTGGCACAACATCAACCACTCCCTCCACCACTCAAACACCTTGCCCCACCTGTAATAGAGTGGCTCCCAAAAATTACCTGGTGGCAGCAGGTGTAATCCCTGAGAGTCTGGCTAATGTCCTCATGAGTCCAGCCATGGAGAGGAAGGAGAAGGTGAGGCTTCACATTCCGTTGCCAGCCCGTGTCATCACCAGCGATGAGCATTTCGACCTGCTGGTAGAAAAAGAAGCTGAGAAGAGAAGGAAGAAAAGAAGAGAACGCGCAAGGAAGAAATGGCAAAGAAGAAGGAGGAAAAAAGATAAGGCCAGGAGGCCAAAAGGCAAAAGAAGGAGGCACCTTATCCAAATGAAGATGAACAACACTGCGCTGTCTGCTGTAGAGTGGTCCCACCTGGCTCAGGAGTTGAGGCCATTGACGAATGGGTCCAGTGTGATCTGTGCCATTTGTGGTTCCACCTGGAGTGCGCAGGGGTGGAGGAAGTGCCAGACACTGACTGGCTTTGCCATAAATGTTGTTGTCACGATCATGGACTTTTGTTGTGTTTCTTTCGATTCCTGTTTAGTTTTGTTACTTTGACCTAGTTTCTAGCCCCCCC
>NW_015631060.1:163069-168101 GCF_001515625.1 Sinocyclocheilus rhinocerous | reverse complement strand
GTTTACTTTAGTTAATTCAACTGTGTCTTGTTAATTATCCTTGTTTGGTCCATGTATTTAGGTTACTCACTTTCTGTTCATTGTTGTCAGGTCTTGAATGTCTATACCTCGTGTGTCACTGCCTGTCCTGTCTGGATTACCTTCCTGTGGAATATTAAAGACTGTTTATTTGTTGAATCTCATCTTTGTGTCTGTGATGTGTGACAGAAGACCTGACCACTAAAAGTGTAAGCGGCGTGTTTGTCGTTTGGAAGAAGCTTGGAAGAGCCAGGACATTTTTAAATATTACTCAGATTGGATTCATCTGAAAGAAAAAAAGTCATATACACCTAGGATGCCTTGAGGGTGAGAAAATCATGAGCTAGTTTTCATTTTTGGGTGAACTAACCCTTTAAGATAAAATCATGTAAATGATGGGTGTGATCCATCACTCCATAACTAGGGAGATAATGCTCTAAATTCTAAGTGGTGGGTTATGCAGTACAAATAGCATATTGGAAAAAAGAATGTTCTGTAAATTCACATCTATGATGCTAATAATTGAAAGCAATGTACAAATAAAATAAAGTAGTTGATGGAACTTGTGTGTAATATTCCAAGTCTTTTGAAGGCATGCAGTAATAGTTGATGCAAATGATAATTTACACTTATATTCTGTGATGTAAATCATGTATTCTGAAATGTCACTATCACACAACAAATCTCGTCATCTCTCTTTGGTGATCATACTTTAAAGCTTGATTACATGTCCTTGAGCTTGATGTTTGTGCAGATCACTGTACAC
This sequence comes from Sinocyclocheilus rhinocerous, assembly GCF_001515625.1. Lineage (NCBI taxonomy): Eukaryota > Metazoa > Chordata > Actinopteri > Cypriniformes > Cyprinidae > Sinocyclocheilus > Sinocyclocheilus rhinocerous. The sequence goes on along the minus strand of NW_015631060.1, from coordinate 167,317 downwards.
TCACTCTGGTCATCAATATGAATCAAGTTGCTTAAATTAAAAGCATTTTTTATTTTTATTTTGCTCAACAGCCCCTTGTTACTGCATGCTTTCAGAACATTTCCAGAATTGAAAGGAAGTAATTCACACCGTACCTATTTTTCTTTCTCTACTTAGGATGTGGATGTAGATGCAGACTTTAGTGAAGCAGTTGTAGACCTGCTCACAGTTCTATCTGAAGACATGCCCTCAATGTGGACGCAATACAGTCAATCATGTTGGAGGGAAGAATTGTCATGGATGGGTTTTAAAGGCCTGTATTTTATTTTTGCTTTTCTGTTTGCATATCATTCTGAAAATGCTCTATTTTTAATGGTGTTCCAGTAGGTCCAGATAATGTTCTGACAGCAAAGTGCTGTTTAGTCAAGAAGTCTGTAAAGAGTATTATAAGAACACAGATGTTTTAAAAGCTTAATTTTTTTATTGGGATATTCTTTAAGTTTTCTAGCTGTTTTTTTTACAAAAATAAATGGTTGAGAAATTCAAACTTGTGTTAAGTGCATTTCATGCTGGTTGAACTACTAAAAATACGTTCACTTTACTTGAAGAAAATGTGGCAGGGTATATACAGGAATCATGGAGTTAAATGTAAGACCTTTTAAGACCTTTTTTAAGACTCTTTCCATACATTTTAAGACCTCATCGCCACTCCAAGTTTTAACCGGTTACATCGGCGACACTTTAACTTACATTTACTATATACTGTTTGTAAGATATAGCACAACTAAACAGACTTACTTTGTGGGAGTGCTTGATTTGATGCAGACTTGACAGAGTGTCAGTACTGCACCTGATCGTGTCTGAAATTATCATGGATTCAGGTAAAATAATGATCACAACTATTACATCATTTTAATTGTGCATCCCAAGCCCATGCCAGTAATAAAAAAACAGCCCAAAGTAGCGCAATTACCATGTCCCAAATATAAAAATTTAATTTCCATCCCTAAAATACATATTTTACAGTCACTGTTATGCACATTTATCATAAACACAGCTCAAATGCTTCCTACTAGTGTGGCCCAAAACATTTAGCACAGTTTTATTACAGGTGGAATGCAAAATGTTTCAGTACAAGCATTTCAACCAAATGTAATTTATGCAATATTTCAAACCTTTAACCCACTGGGGAAAATCAACCCATGGCAACAGTTTAAAAGCAGCCCAATTTCGTGGAAAAATACAACAACAACCCTGCATCCAACACGAGCTGCAGAAGTCAGAGTTGACTAATCACGGGTCAAAAGTAAGGAGAGATTACTGACAAGATGTTGGAGGATTTGCTCCTCAACAGATCCCGAGCTCATTGACAAATATCTTTTATCGTAAGATGTGCTCCCTTTACACAGTGCGCGCGCGATCGCGAAATCTTAAGTGAAAGTGAACTACGACTGAGAGCGCTCATTCAAAGGGGATTTAAATACCCCACATATTGATAGCGGCGCCCTGATGCACGAAAATTATATACAATATTAGAATGTTTACAGGAGCGGACACAAAAATCGCAGGAGCAGATGGAAGCATACTGTAATGGTCAGAAATTCAGCGAGAGCGGGATCAACAAGCCCCGCGCTATCACGCAGCAGCGCAGTCAGTCAGTGAGCGCCGTAACAGATGACGTCAAATCTTGTGGGATTCCATAAATAAAATACACAGAACCACACTATTCGACAAATAAACATAATGGACTAGAAATGACATTAAACTAACTTGATATTTATTACTTAATTTACTCAGGAAGAGTTTGCTTTCTTTACTTTAAACTGATTAGTAAATTAACTTAGTTTTACCTTTAAATTTACTTTACCAAAATAAGGCAATCGGTTTCCAAACTTTTTTAAAGTAAACTGAACTAGTTAGGATTTACAGTGCACCTGTAAATGCGTACTGAATAGAACCAAATCTAAACCAGCCTCTTTTGTAATGGAGAGAGAAAAAAAATTTATTTGGTCATACACAAACAAAACCATCAGTGTTTTTGATGGCAGTAGCTTTTTTTTGGCACTTACCAGTGGGGTGAACCCTGTCTTTGATGAGGGCAGTGCCTACATTGTCAAAAACTACACTTTATCATTAAAATATGGGAGGGAGTGCCTGTTTCTGGGGCCAGGAAGCAAAAAATTCCTGGCTCCTCCACTGGATCTTACGGAGGATGCTGTAAACCAGGCAAAGGCAGCCCTCAACCCCCCCTTCTTTAGAGATGACTGGTGTTCACGAAAGGAGGGTACATGACAATAAAGGATCAAATAGAAAAAGTTAATTTATAGAAACAGAGGTTGCCTCATTAAAGATGGATATGAAGCAGCTACCAATGCAGTGTGAACCGATTTTGATTCGATTCAATACAATATGATGCAATGGAACAATATGATAATATGCAATTCAATATGGTACAGATAGTTTGCTTTTATTTCTTTGGTTCAGTGTAATTATTTGGTGGAAGATGCAGCTCTACCTCTGCCTTGTTAATTTGTGACTCTCAGGACAGGCCTGTGATACGTCATATTCATGCAGAAGCAGTGGTGATAAGAGAACACGCTTGAGAAACAGTTTAGAGAGGAGAAATCAATCTACATATAAAATATAGGTCACAAATTATTGGTCAATTTCTAAATAATAAAAGGTATAGCGCATCTACTAATAATTATATACAGTGGGTATTGAAAAGAATAACCCCCTTTAAAATAATCACATTTTGTTGCTTTGCAGCCTGAAATGAAGATGGACACAGTGTTTGTTTCATCCAGCGGTATTTACTCAGTGCATCTTTTACAGGGGTGTGACGAAATCTCATGATCTCGAGATCTCACTATCGTATATAGCACAATGGGGATATCGTCACATTCTCGCGAGACCAGTCGGATCTCGTGAGAATGTGACGATATCCCCGAGCTATTGGCATATGTCAGGCCTTTCAGACATATTTGCATAACACTGGCTCGTTCACCAGTAGTGGTATGTAAGATATTTTATGTTCACCTGTGAATACGATATGCTTACCTGCTGTTAACAAGATGCTCCAGTGTTTAACTAATCACCTATCTGAACAATCAGGCTAGTGCTGCTTCCTCAAGAACGTTTATCATTCTCACATGTTGTAAGACTTGTCAGTTTAAACATTAAAGTGTTTTAAACCATTCAAGCGTGAGACGGCGTGAAAGAGATTTCAGTGCGGTACACGCGTGCTGTGATATACCGTTTCTGTGTGCACGCATAAAGCCACAGCTCAGACAGCATATGCGAGAACCAAATTGAGTTTTCTTTCGCGTCTTCTTGACCAAATGCACACAAAATTATGTCAGAATCACGGTCTTGACGAGTATCCACGTAATCACATTGTTTCCAACCCACTCTTCACCCCAAACCAGCAGGTTCAGGACTTCCACCCGCAACGGTAGTAGCCTACTGCTCAGTCCCCTCGACATATCGTCTCAAATGCACAAGCAATTGCACTTATTATGGGCTCAACAGTCCTTTAAAGTTTGTCTTCCTCAATTTAAAAACAAGTGTGTGTTCAAAAAGTAAAGAAATGCTTATATTACTGCACTGGCCAACGGAGCGAATCAACCCTGTGACATCACACGCTGTGGTACTGCAAGATGGCAGCGCCCTTGCTCCAAAAGCTATAACAAAACATCCTTTTTTCTTTGAAACTGTTACATTAATTGTGTTTATTATATATATTTTTTTATTAAAGTGGAAATCAGTTTACTAAATTATATAAACCTGACTGACTGCTTCACTTCCACTTTAAAGGGTTATTTGTGTTGTTTATTATTTATTTTTATTTATACTATTTGTAATTTTTGTGCAATTACTTGCCTGTCAGTCGAGTTTGTGGACAGAACATTTTGCAGTGATTACATGTTTATTACTGCATACAATTCATTAAAATTGAAGTTTATTTTCATAAAGTATAAGTTGATTTCAAAATGCACCTAGATTTTTTTTTTGCATTTTGTGTTTTTCAGTTGAATAAAAGTCTATTTTCCCTATATATTTCATCATTGAGGATTTATTTTAAAAAGTAAAAAAATCTCGTCTCGTTCTTGTAAATGTGAAACGTTCTCATCCAAGTGAAAGATATAACACCAAAATGTTAGAAAAAAACAAAAACAATCACCGAGTTGGAAAAAGGATTACTGCCTTGTGTGTGTGTGTGTTTTTAACCACCTTTTGCTTTAATTGCAGCCTTTAGACTGTTGGGAT
>NW_015631060.1:159288-163032 GCF_001515625.1 Sinocyclocheilus rhinocerous | reverse complement strand
CCTTGTGTGTGTGTGTGCGTGTGTGTGTGTGTGTGTGTGTGTGTGTGTGTGTTTTTAACCACCTTTTGCTTTAATTGCAGCCTTTAGTCTGTTGGGATGTCTCTACTAACTTTGTACGTCTAGACTTTGCAATATTTGCCCACTCTTCTTTACAGAACTGCTCAAGTTCAGTTAAATTTGATGGTGACTGTTTGTGGACTGCAGCCTTCAAGTCATTCCACAGATTTTCATTGAGGTTTAAAGGGGTCATGAACTGAGAAATCAAGTTTCCCTTAATCTTTTGACATATAAATGTCATTGTACTATAAAAACATCCTGTAAGTTTCAAAACTAAAAACTTTCTCGTTAGTTTAAAAACAGCTTTTATTGAAACCAACCTCAGAATACGACATTGTGGAATGTGCCACTTTATGATGTAATATTGTGGCTAAACAGCCTCCGCAGAAGAAGATCAACGCCTGCTTCTACATCGCTGTCTGTTTAGCCCCGCCCACTGATTCGCACATCTAGTGTAAATGAGAGCAGTAAACGCAGGTCTACACAGAAACCAAACGATAAAGATGTTTTTTTTTTTTTACCACGGATTTGTTTACAAACAAGGCACAGTTCAACGCAGGATTTTCAGAAAGATTGAAACTAAAACACTGATAGCGCACGTACATCACGGAGACGTCTATTTGACGTCTGCATTTACATATGCAAGACATTTTTTAGAGCGTTTGCTCATCTGCAATCCGTCTATAGGACGTTTCCTACCAGATGTTAAATAGACGTTTAGAAGATGTCTTTAAGATGTTTATGATTTAGAATGTATGTAAAACTGACATCTTAAAGACGTCTATCAGATGTTTGTGCATAGCAGATGCTTTCCAGATGAAGCGATCTTTAACGGACATCTTGCAGACGTACATGTGCTATCTGGGAAGATGATGCAGTGCAGACTATATTGGATCCGACAGTAATATCGCACCACACAAGTGAGAGTGACTGTATTTATTACATGGTCACTATTGCTTTATCTGTTTTTACAGATCATTTGATATGTACTGAGTATTTATTCGTTTTTGACCTAAATCAACATCCATCTATGAGGAATGTAGGCTGTCAAACATACACAACTGTTTGAGTCAATAATCCACCAGGCCTATATAACAGTGCATTCCGATAAGAGGGGTCCAAACAGGACAGAAAATAGCCTATTATTTGTAAATGTTGCTGTTTTTTAATGTAAAAATCTTCATAACATTATGTATGCCTCAGAGAACAGTACAAAATAATGAATAAGGCAGTTCATGACCCCTTTAAATACATTGAGCCCTGTGATGGATAGGCCATTTGTCCATGGTGTTTCCCTGCCTTCGGCCCGAGATACGGGATCGGCTCCAGCATCCTGCAAGCCTACAAGCAATGTGGAGAATGAATCAATTCTTTAAAATACTTTCTCTAATGTATAATTAACAAGAAAAGGAAATAATAATATTTATGTAATATTTCCATGCTTTTCCTGATCATAAATTCAAAGTTGCCTGGTATTTCCAGAGTTCCACAATCAGTAAACTTATCCAGATTCAATTGAAATTGACTAAATAATAAGCTAAAATACACCTAGAATAAATGGGAACAAGTAATTTTGTTCAGTTTATGTCAATTTATTTATAATCTTCCTTGTTACATTGTTGCTTTTCCCAGCATGGTAAAAGTTTATGGAGACAGATCAGCCTCAAAAATAACACATTTACAAAACAAAATTCATAAATTCACAGCACAATTTACATTTACAAAATCCGATTCGTAAATTCAAAACACAATCACACAAATTCAAAGCAGTCCACGCACATGTGACGATTTGCAAATGCAGATTCAACGATCCATAAATACATGTAACATCATTCATAAATGTGTGATGGAAATTAATTCAAGAAATTTATATATACATATTTGTGTAAACATTTTACATTTATTTAGGTAAGATGCATTTGTGTGAGCATTTGGGGAAATATTTATGCTTTTACTTGTGTATTTATGAATTGTGTTTTGAATTTACGAATCGGATTTTGTAAATGTAAATTGTGCTGTGAATTTATGAATTTTGTTTTGCAAATGTGTTATTTTTGAGGCCGATCTGGCTCCATAAAAGTTCGACTAATATTTTGATTCAGAGGAAATTGAGTGACACCTCTACATATTCAAAATTTGAGGGAATCTACTGTAACCGCTCAATATTTGAAACTACAGCAAAGAAGATGATCAGGTATGGCCACAGGAGTACATATGCACAAAAGAAAATAAAAAGCCTTATGGTGAAGCATAAACAGGTGAAGGATGCAAACAAAAGAAGTAGTCATGAAGGTGAAAATCAGATTTAGCCCACATTTAGCTGCGGCGTGAACGTAGCCTTTATTTCACACAGCGTTTTCTCTTGTCATATTCTTCAACAAAGAACACAAACAGAGTCTCACATTTGCATGACTTTTCACGTTTCTGTAAGTGTGATGGCAAATAATGTTTTTTATTACACTGACTGCAATTGAATGTCTTCCAGAATGAATGTGCAGATTGTAGAAATAGCTTATTTTTCTAATCCTCTTGTCATTCTGAGGAAAATGGCAATTTTTTTCCCAGAATGAGTTTTCAAATGACGTTTCATGCTGCTTTGACAAGTGAAACTCTTCTCACACTGCAGACACTTGTAAGGTTTCTCTCCAGTGTGAACTACCTTGTGAATCTGAAGGTTTACTTTAACCGTGAAACTCTTTCCACACTGTTCGCAGGTGAAAGGTTTCTCTCCGGTGTGAATTCTCCAGTGAGCTTTGAGGTTTCCTTCTTTTGAGCAGCTCTTTCCACAGTGATGACACATGAAAGGCTTTTCTCCGATGTGAATTTTAACATGATTCTGAAGGTGATTCCTGTCTGTAAAACTCCTTTCGCACTGATGACATTTAAAACTCTTCTCTCTTGAGTGAACCTTCATGTGCTTATTAAAGGGGTCATATGATGCTGCTAAAAAGAACATAGTGAGGTAGATATGTGGGGGCGTGTTCGAACGAGCCGTTTTAGGTAGGTGTGGCTAACTCTTAACTTTTATAAAGAATATCTCTTTGGATTTGAGACTTTAGTCTTTGCAACTTTACAGATCTTCTTTATGCACCAAGAGCTTGTAACACTCTAAAGAGAAAGGAAAAAATGAAATCGCATCATATGACCCCTTTAAGGTTTTCTTTATATCTGAAACTCTTTCCACACTGACCACACGTGAATGGATTCTCTCCAGTGTGAATCCGCATGTGAGTCCTAAGGTTTTCTTTGAGCCTGAAACTCTTTCCACACTGAGGGCAGGTGAAAGGCTTCTCTCCAGTGTGAATTCTCATGTGGGCATTAAGGGTTTTTTTCTGCGTAAAACTCTTTCTACACTGAGGGCATATTAATGGCTTATTTTCAGTGTGAATTATCATGAGTCTTAAGACCTCCATTTCGTGAGAAACTCTTCCCACACAGTTTACAGGTGTAAGATTTCTCTCCAGTGTGAATTCTCATGTGGGCATTAAAGGGTTAGTTCACCCAAAAATGAAAATTAGCCCATAAATTACTCACCCTCAAGTCATCCTAGGTGTTTATGACTTTCTTCTTTCAGACGAATCCAGTCGGAGTTATATTAAAAATTGTCTTGGATCTTTCAAGCTATTTAATGCCACTCAGCGGGTGTTGCATGCATTAGCCCAAAAGAAGTTAAATAAAAAGCACCCA
>NW_015631060.1:158897-159196 GCF_001515625.1 Sinocyclocheilus rhinocerous | reverse complement strand
ATTTCCTTCGGGGGTTTTACATCTGCCCTCATCTTTCCCTTCCTAATTCACCTGTAAACCACCATCTCTCCACCTGACCGAGGTTAGGTGGGAACTTCCTGCATTTCAGTCTCCTATGCTGGGCCTATGATGTTTGGTTGGTTCTATGGCTTCATAGTGACCACCTTACTGATGGTCCGGACTAGAGGCTTCTTCGGGTCGCTTCTTGAACGGGGCTCTGGCGTGGGAACCATGGTGGGTGAGTACGATCCATTTCTAAATATACTGTATATATACAGTATATATATATATATATATAT
>NW_015631060.1:157611-158804 GCF_001515625.1 Sinocyclocheilus rhinocerous | reverse complement strand
AGTGTGTCTCTGTTGACACACTTTTGAAGCATCGCTCCCCTCACCATTGAGGGTTATTGTGAGCATGGTGCTTTCTTTCGAGCATTTGAATTCTCTCCCTTCTGATGAGTTGGATTCCTCGCTCCGTGGGCTATTCTCGTGGTAGTGTTTAGCAGTGCTCCCCTTTATCAAAGGGTCGCCTATGAGCACGCTACTCCTCATCTGAATTCGGAGTTCTCCTCTCACGTGAGAGTGGAGTTCTCTGTTTTCCCAGAGCACCTGGAACCAGCAGCATCAGGCGAACTAGGCCCTTCCTCCGCCTCTCTGATGCGTTGAGTTGTTGGCTAGCTTGCAGTACGCTTACCCTTCTGATTTCTAACGATCGTGCAGCAGGTCGAGCCCCCTCTCGTTGAGAGCTGGGTGTTGTGCTCCCTCAGCTAAGGTAACTTACTGCTAGCCGTTCCAGCATTGGAACATGCTGTAGGTCGAGCCCCCTTCTCGATTGAGAACTGGGTGTGTTGCTCCCTCAGCTAAGTAAATTACTGCTAGCTGTTCCTCCATTGGAACATGCTGTAGGTTGAGCCCCCTCTCGACTGAGAGCTGGGTATTTGCTCCCTCAGCTAGAGATTTACTGCTAGCCACTCCAGCATTATACCTTAGATCGAGCCGATGACTTCTCAAACATAGTGTTTTGGGATGCACCATTTCCATCTATGGGCTGCTCTTCAGAGTGCCATGAGGGCCCCTTAGAACGGTATTTTTAAATCCATGTTATGGTAAGTGTGCACGTGAAGTCTTTGTACACTTTCTAAAATCCACACGTGCTCTTTCTGAGTGGTTTAAAACCCCGGTTCCGTCTTGGGCACCACTCCTCCTATGTATCCTCTGGATACCTACTTTATCAGAGTGTTGCTACTAGAGGTCTCTTGAGACAGTTCCCTTAGCATATACACAGCGCGCGGTAGCCCCTGTGTGACAGGTCAAGACTTAGTATGATTCTAGGCTCTTGGTCATATTCCCTTAGAGGAATCTATTCCTGATTCCAAGCCTTGAGTTCTACCCCGGGCCCAGAATTTCTGGCCCTAAAAAAAGTTTTTTGGGGTTTGTAACCTAGGCCTTTGGCTGTAGGGGATAATGTCACTGACAGCCGTCTTACGTCCCAGGGGCAACTCCCATGGCTATGGTAGAGTTGGTACTTAGTGCTCGCCATTGTT
>NW_015631060.1:136842-152225 GCF_001515625.1 Sinocyclocheilus rhinocerous | reverse complement strand
TCATAGCAGATTCACGGTTGGATAGGAGTGGTTAAGAATATCTGCTTGTTACGTCTGAAATCACGCTTCACACTTCTGGGTCCTAACGCTCTGCCAGACGCCCCAAGAAAACAACAAACTGTCCTAATATACACCCACAATATCATGTAATACTGAAAAAACGTCTCAGGTTACTTATGTAACCATGGTTCCCTGAGTAGGGAACGAGACACTGCGTCCTCTAGGTTTCCTGCCATGCTTCGGATGCAAGCTTCAGACGAAGAAGTGGATGATGTGTTCTCCCGGCGCCTATTTATACTATAGTCACACCGGTAGTGACGTAATGGCTGTCGCCGGCCAACGTGTTGTTGGTGTTTTTTCAATGTATGCTTCAGACACGGGTCACGACGAGGCATTCCCCATAGCGACCCCTAGAGGACACAGTGTCTCGTTCCCTACTCAGGGAACCATGGTTACATACGTAACCTGAGACGTTTCAATGATTTGGCAATTTGTTCCTGAAACCTGTGCTGCAATCTACCAGGTTTGAAAAGAGAAATACTTGAAGGGTTGTGTTTTCTGGTTTTGATAACGTTTATAGTCATGATTGGACAGCGACGCATGGCCACATACAAACAAGTTATCAAGGTCTGACAACTAAAGTAGCTGAAATATACAATAATATAATTTTTTTTTTTTTTATAAATTTTTTTTTTAATCTTGTTTTTCAGTGCCCAGTGGAAGAGTGTCAGAATGTCCCTGATGGATTCCAGGCTCAGTGGAACTTCCCAAACTGTCTGGGTGCTCTGGATGGTAAACACATCAACATTTGCACCCCACCAGGAACTGGATCAACATTCTACAATTACAAACATACATTTTCCATAGTTTTTATGGCACTGGTCGACAGCAACTACAGATTCCTGTATGTAGATGTTGGTTGCAATGGACGGACATCAGATGTGTTTGGTGGATGCTCACTGCAGGATGCACCGGAGAATAGAAAATCCAACATCCCTGCCCCTTAACCACTTTCTAGTTCTGACCAGCTGGCTCCTTACTGCATTGTGGCAGATGAGGCATTTCCTTTAAAGGATTACCTCATAAAGCCATATACAAACCGTAGGTGAAGAACTGTAGAGCAACGCATCTTCAATTATAGACTGTCACAATCTCAGAGGGTGGTAGAAAATGCCTTTGGCATCTTAGCGAGTCTTTCTCAGCACCATTAACATACACAACACAGCCAAGGTGGAGGACATTGTTTTGGCTTGCTGTGCTCTGCACATCTTCTTGCAGACTGAATGCTGTGAGCTGTACATGGCAGGAAGGACTGGATCATGAAAAAGTTCTGCGCATGTTCGGTGACCTGTCTTCGCCACACCTCAGAAATGCCCATTTTACTTCGCGGTATTAAAATCCCTGGAATTTAGTGAATATTGTTATAATATACCATTATTGACCATAACAATCATATTAAAGGGGCCATATGATGCTGCTAAAAAGAACATTATTTTGTGTATTTGGTGTAATGAAATGTGTTTATGCAGTTTAAGGTTAAAAAACACAAATATTTGGGTTGAAGTGTTCTGGAACAGTGTTGTAAATACAACCACTGATTTCTAGTCGTGTCCATTTTTGGAAGGCCAAACAAAGTAGGAATAAAGGTTAAAGGTAGGGATAAAGTGAGGAATTATCTTCTTTATGCACCAAGAGCTTGTAACACTCCAAAGAGAAAGGAAAAATTTAAATCGCATCATATGACCCCTTTAATAATCCTTAATTGATATTGTGTTAGTACTACATGATAATATCATTAATAATTCAGTGCCAGTGTCTGGTTGTCACTCCAGCATAGTACATGGTGGTATTGCACCCGTTTAACATATTGGCTACAGCCTAAATGGTTACAAACTCCCTATGCCTCTGTACACTTCAGTGATTCACTGGCCAAAAAGTAGAACCAAGACTCAACAAGACTCTGACCTACAGCAGGCCTCTCTGCCACGAACAACCAATTCCACAACATGAACAAGTAGCACAGGGATGAATTATGCAGGTTTTTTAAATTCTGAAATTGCTGCAGTGCCTTTTCAGTGGGGCAAAATATAGAAACTGAAAAGTTGTGGTTCCCTATCGAAAGGTAACTCTCATTGCGTCGTCTTGATGACCTATGGGGAAAACTCCTGTTTTACTCTGATACTGAAGCCTGATTTGTTCACGTTTGTGTAGCTGCACAAACCAATGGCGCTCTAGCCTGCCAGAATGGGCGGGGCCACCTGGCTATATAAGCCGGCTCTGAGTGACATCTCAGAATCTTCTCCTTCAGCGACAAGACCATCTCTTCAGTTGGGAACAACCTCCAGGAGGAAGGTAGTCATGATGGATGCCTCCAGCTCAGGCTGGTGTGCTCTGTATGAGGGCAATCTGGCGTTTGACTCCTGGTTGATCCATGAGCAATGCCTACACATCAATTGCCTTTTTGTCTGGCCCTGCTGCCAACCTTAAAGGGGCACGACATCTTGGTCCGTTCAGACAACACGACTGTGGTAGCCTATATTAATCACCAAGGTGGCCTCAGGTCACTTTCCCTTTACAGGATGACTTGGCATCTCCTGCTTTGGGCACAGAGCAAACTCCTTCCTCCTGGTTCATGTGCCGGGCAAACTGAACCAGGGAGCGGATATGTTGTCCAGGGACAATGTGGCTCCGGGGGAATGGAGACTACATCCCCAGTTGGTTCAGATGATTTGGTCAGTCTTCGGCAAGGCAGAGGTGGACCTCTTCACCTCCGAAGACAACTGTCATTGCCCAATCTTTTTTTCAAGACAACGGGATGCTCTGGACTACGATTGGCCCAACACCCATTTATATGCCTTCCCTCTGATCTCCCTGCTACCTCAGGTTATCAGGAGAGTCAGGGAAACAAAATGCTCTCTCCTCCTTGTGGCCCCACTCTGGAGGAACCAAGTTTGATTTCCCAGAGATGATACAGCTGCTGTCTGCAGCCCCGAGGTCAATACCACTGAGGAGAGACCTTCTCTCCAAAAATTTGGCACCCCCAGCTGGAGCTGTGGAGCCGTCATGTCTGGCCCCTCGACGGGGGCCTAGTCAGCTCCCAACGAGAGTCACTGACACCATTTTAGAGGCTAGAGCTCCATCTACAAGAAGTTTCTACGCCCTTAAGTGGTCAGTCTTCAGTGACTGGTGTTCAGCACGAAGCCAGGACCCGAATCTTTGTGATGTGTCCCACGTGCTAACCTTCCTTCAGGAGTTGTTGGATAGGGGCTGCACCCCCTCCACACTCAAAGTCTATGTGGCAGCCATTGCGGTGAATCGTTAACTCTCGCTGGCCAGACAATCGGCAGAAACGACTTGGTCGTTAACTTCCTCAGAGGTGCCCTAGGACTGTGCCGACATGGGACTTGTCTTTAGTCCTTCGGGCCCTCAAGGGCCCTCCCTTCAAGCCACTTCAAACAACTGGCTTACGGGTCATGTTGCTCAAAACCGCTCTGCTTTTGGCCCTAGCATGGTCAGGCGGGTAGGTGACTTGCAAGCTCTGTCTGTCAGCGCTTTCTGTCTTGAGTTTGGACCCAACGACTGTAAAGTCATTCTTCAACCGTGCAGCGGTTATGTACCTTAGGTGCTCTCAACTCCGTTATGAGCCCAGGTGATTTCCCTGTTAGCCCTCCACGTGGCGGATGGTGAGCTGGGTCCCAGCTTATTGTGCCCTGTCCGGGCACTCAGAGTGTACATTGAGTGCTCTAAGTCGTTCAGACAAAGTAGACCTCAGACTATGCTTCTGTAGCTCAAGCTTACGGAGCCCTCGCTGAGTGTTCCTGACAATGTTAAAACAAAAATGACAATGTTAATTTAGATTTAAATTAAAGTAGAATAGATAAGTGTACTGTGTGTAACCCATTAAAAATAGCACATTTTTTCAGGGGTGTAGTGCATGCACAAATAGCAGAACATGAGAACTCACACATTGTCAGCCTTTCTGTGATTGGAAAAAACAGAAAATGACAGATATAAAAGCAATGAAATAAATAGGTCAACATGAAATATGTTTCACTTAAATAATTAACACATTAACAAAACCAAATTAAAAAAAACTGACAAATCTACTCTGAGTTCCATTTCATGTTCCATTTCAAAGCGCATGCTATTTGTTTTCTTTATTTTCAAAGTGCATGCTATTTGTTTTCTTTATTTTGCAAAGGCACAATGTTTTGTTTTTATTGTGAGTATTGTGACGAGTCGGTTGCCTCCCCCTAATTATCATCATCACCCCGTCCCTTAATCGCCGCCCTTTGCCAGGCTCCCGACGGGAGTGGGTGCGTGAGAGAGGAGGGGCGCTGAAATAGCCAGGGCTGGCGGCGTGTGATGGTGCACACCTGAACGGAATGGAGCCTCATCACCGCCACCACCTTCACTAACCCGGCAGCACGACGAGGACACCAGATCCCCTGTTTTATTTTGGACACTTTATTCCCTTATCTGGACACTGTTATATATGATTTGGGAAATAAAAGCCTCTCCGAGGCCTGACGCCACACCCACTGTGTCTGTTGTTTGCTCCTCCCGTGACAGTATACACAAACCCTTTTGAACAATGTCTTATTCTTACCTACTGTATATGACAAAAAATGGCAGAGTATTTTAAGTATTTCTGCTGTCATAAGGAAAAAATCCAAGTGATCACGCCAGAGTCTTTCGTGGGAAGCATTTGTATTTATGCCAAATGAGAGATGTAGGTACGTTTCAGTTTCTCTTTAAATAAATGTGTTTTTGCTAGACGTTTATATGTTGCTTATAACGAATGCCATTAGCCTATAATTTGTTTTCTTTTGTAATTGTACATATACATTTTTACTATAATTTTATAGCTTCTTATGTTTTCTTATTTATATTTTGCTTTTTTCTGAACCTCTGTACCATAAAATTTAAAGGATTTGATGACAAGTTTTTTTTTTTCCCTCAAAGCAATTTTGACTAATGTGATATTATTCCATATAATCCTTTACTAGATGCTTTTTCCCTTTTGCATATATAAAACAGCATACAATACAAAAAAAATATATATATATATATAAATATATATATATATATATATATATATATATATACTGTATATACAAAAGCTGTAATAATGTACACAATGTCCAAGGAATATGCTTGTTCATTCATAGAAAGGTTTGCCTATGGATTCATGGGAAGAAGTCCTTTTCTATGGGATGTGTGTGTCAGTTTCAATAGGGAATTTTGAGGGAGACTCAAAGTTTACGGAGACTCATAAAGTCATAAAGTTTATCTGGTTACTGTGGTAACCAAAGGTCTGTTCTGTTCTTTTGGGGTTATTTCAATTTCGGGGGGAGGGTAAAAAAAAAAACCTCTTTTTTAAAAAATTTTTTTTTAAAAATGGTTTGCCTGTTTGGTGTAGAGTGTTAGTGGATTGTTTGTAAATTGTAACAAATAATGGTGTCTGGTTTGTCCAGCCGTTACAAGTAACTATTGAATTGTTTATAGGTTTATACGATGTCTGAAGCTCTTTCCACACTAATCAAAAGAAAATGGCTTCTCACCAGTAGGGTTGCCAACTTCAGAAAATGAAAATAAGGGACAACAACTGTGATTCTTTATAGGAAAATAAGGGACTGAATAAGGGACGTGCAAAATATTTGTTCTGTACCACACAGAGTATGTCATTTCCGTGTCTACAGTTAAGTACGTGTATAAAAGGTTCTCAGAAATAATCACATTTGTTTTGCTTAAGGAGAGGGGAGCGCGTGCGGCCACCGGACTCCGCCCCTTACCTGGACCCTTCCTTCCTGAACACTGCCCCACCTTCACTAACCCGGCAGCACGACGAGGACACCAGATCCCCTGTTTTATTTTGGACACTTTATTCCCTTTTCTTGACACTGTTATATATGATTTGGGAAATAAAAGCCTCTCCGAGGCCTGACGCCACACCCACTGTGTCTGTTGTTTGCTCCTCCCGTGACAGTATACACAAACCCTTTTGAACAATGTCTTATTCTTACCTACTGTATATGACAAAAAATGGCAGAGTATTTTAAGTATTTCTGCTGTCATAAGGAAAAAATCCAAGTGATCACGCCAGAGTCTTTCGTGGGAAGCATTTGTATTTATGCCAAATGAGAGATGTAGGTACGTTTCAGTTTCTCTTTAAATAAATGTGTTTTTGCTAGACGTTTATATGTTGCTTATAACGAATGCCATTAGCCTATAATTTGTTTTCTTTTGTAATTGTACATATACATTTTTACTATAATTTTATAGCTTCTTATGTTTTCTTATTTATATTTTGCTTTTTTCTGAACCTCTGTACCATAAAATTTAAAGGATTTGATGACAAGTTTTTTTTTTTCCCTCAAAGCAATTTTGACTAATGTGATATTATTCCATATAATCCTTTACTAGATGCTTTTTCCCTTTTGCACTATAACTTTTATGGATAGCTTAAATGTAAAACATTTACAAATGGGAATACAACACATTTTTGACAAAGACACATTCGTTGTTATATACAGTAGGTTATTACCCACACAATTTACGCTATGCCACTGCCCCTGATGTGCTAACCTTCAAAAAAAAAAAAAATCCAAAGTTTTGCAGTTCTTGGTGTTTGTTTTTGTGTTTGATTTGGTCTTCTGAGCTCTTTTTTCGTGAAGAAATCTTTTCAGTCTTGTGTTTTTTCCAATCATGAAATCATGATGCATCACATACTGATTTTTCTCTTCCACTTCATTTAGTTCTTGACTCCTTTTTCAGTGCCATCAGGTCTAAGGTGAAATAATATAATTCAAATGTGGCAATATATAAGGTGAAATGAGACAAATTAACCCCGTATCATAAGTTCACATGCCTTTCCAGTCGTGATAAACGATGGTGAACAGATTTGACTGTGTCAGTGTATAAGCACTGGACAGAGGGGAGAACAGGGCTCCACTGGGCTCTGACAAAATATGTATTTTGCATATGTAACTGGATTGGGTGTTGATGCACAAACTATTAAATATTCCTAAAATATAGTCATTTAGATAATCAAAAGACAAATTCGTCAATACCAAAAATGGTATAGGTGAGGTTACATTAACTAGTGGTTTTATCATAAAGCATGCATAAAACAGCATACAATACAAAAAAATTATATAACAGTTAAGTACGTGTATAAAAGGTTCTCAGAAATAATCACATTTGTTTTGCTTAACCTATGTACAATTATTCTAAAAATAAAGTTTACATGTCATGCAAAAAAATGTCACGCATGTTATACACAAAGCATCGGCCGGAGTAAATTTGACCACTATAGAATTGTGACTGCACAAGTGGTGTAGTAATTTAGGAGGTGAATATACTGTTTAATTACATACAATATGGCATAAAATTTGAAAGTATAACAACTAAACGTCTATGAAACTTTAATCAATAAAGCATTTTTTAAACAACATTTTAATTCAAAATTTTAAATGTCATTATTGCAACCATATAGCCTATGAATTCATGAAAACAAATATTTTTCAATTAAAGAGAACTTGGAGTGTGTGGGCTGCTTTTGGTGCTTGAATTTGTTCTTCAGTATTAATGAGGTCCAGGTTTAGGAATATGCTAGAAGTTACAATTTTAAAAATGTGTAATTTTGTTTCTCTATTTAACAACATTAACTTACAATACTGAAAGACGTCTTGATCAGGTAGATTGCAACATCCTTGCTGGATGTTGTGCTTATGATCAATAATCACGTTCTTTGCATTCACCCAAACTGATTTGGCGAAATCAAAACGCGGATGGTGAAGGGGAGGGACCAGGCGGCGTTCGCAAATCAAACAATGATTTGTGCAAAAAGAATGATTAATTTGTTATTTGTATGGTCTAGATCAGGGGTGGGCAAACTTTTTGACTCAAGGGCCACATTAAGTTTTCCACACCAAGTGAGGGGCTGCATAATGTGTATGACAAATGAAGCTTTTTTATTATTAAATTGACTACTACTGTGCTGTACTTGTACATACATGGCAGTTCTACTCTTGTACCATCTCTGCCTTATTTTTATGAGCACTTTATGACACAGATAAGTTGCATTGGTGTACAAGTCGATTGATGTATAAGACACATTTTATCATTTAATTCATAAATAATGTAAACAATATTTACAAACATTAGAAACATGTATTTATATTCCCCTCACTTCACAAAAAATCCTGTAAATGTAGCAGTGTTCAGAACAGAAAAAGGAATAAAAATATAAGTAAAAAACAAACACAAATTATAGGGGCATTCACTATAAACATTTATTACAAATGCCTAACCTAAATATTTAAAGAGAAACTGAAACTAGCAGCGTGGTTGCTGGAAAATGCGCAATAACTCACTTGCCTTTTCTCATTCGTCACCAATCCTAATGTGCGCGCTTTGCGCTTGACCTGATTGCTTTAAATAGGTCGCCTTGGAAATCGCAGCACGTTTCAGATGATTAAAACTTGATTTATAAACCAGAAAAAAGAACTATATCCATTTTCATAAAAATACGTGTGGAAAACGTAATCTTTGCAAGAAAAAACAACAAATTATTTCCATGTTTTCCCCACTAAATTACAGTGCTCGTGAGCAGGATAACACTGGCATTTGTTCTACTGGAAGGTCTACAGAGCATAAAGCATTTTGAAAATAGTAGGCAACCAATATAAGGTTTTTTTTAAAACAAATGATCACTTTCACATTTTTAAAACAAGTTACAATTATGCCAGTTTTGCACAGGGTGTACATTTAGATTTTTTATTTTGTATTTGAGCTGTGCGGCTTGGACGCGGCGTCCGTCAAAAATAGACTAGGCACCTATCTATAGCGAAGTGGCGTAGAGAGCTGCTTCTGGGACGCTTCAGAAACGTGCCGCGGCACAGCTGGTATAACACAAGCATTGACTAGAATGGCTGCGATCAGCTCCAGTGGCTTCAGTGTAAAATCAGGGGATATACACCGCACTGCAGGCTACAGCGCCATCTATTGGATTTTACTGACATTGCATCAAATTAGCCATTTTGGACCAACTCCTCACGGGCCGGATGAAAACTCCCGGCGGGCCGTATGTGGCCCTCGGGCCATAGTTTGCCCACCTCTAGTCTAGATAGTCATACGGCGTATGCCTGCGAATACGGGTCAAACTGCGTTCCGTATTGCTTTCATACGGAATACTTCTCTGATGCATTAAATACGGGGAAATTCTGTATTATACTGAAGGGTTGGCAACCCTACTCACCAGTGTAACTGTTCATATGATACCTAAGGTTTAGTTTAATTGTGAAGTTCTTCCACACAGTTTGCAGATTTAATGCTTCTTTCTGTTGTGAATTCTCATATGCCTGTTAAAGTTGCCTTGCTGAGTGAAACGCTTTCCACACTGTGAGCATGTGAACGGCTTCTCTTTGGTATGAATTCTTATGTGCCTGTTAAAGTTTCCTTGTCGAGTAAGACTCTTTCCACATTGAGGGCATGTGTAAGGCCTCTCGCCAGTGTGAATTCTCATGTGCATGTTAAAGCTTCCTTGTCGAGTAAAACTCTTTCCACATTGAGGGCATGTGTAAGGCTTCTCGCCAGTGTGAATTTTCATGTGCCTTTTAAGGTTTCCTTTTTCAATGAAACTATTTCCACAAAGTTTGCAAGTGTAAGCCTTCTCTCCGGTGTGAACCTTCATGTGGACTTTAAGATTTCCTTGTTGACTGAAACTCTTTCCACACTGTTTGCAGGTGTAAGGCTTCTCTCCAGTGTGCATTCTCATATGTTTTTTAAGGTTTCCTTTTTTATTGAAAGTATTTCCACACTGTTTACAGGTGTAGGGCTTCTCTCCGGTGTGAATTCTTATGTGGACTTTAAGTTTTCCTCGTTGTTCAAAACTCTTTCCGCACTGTTGGCAGGTGAAATGACTTCTAGTTTCAGTCTTTTGAGCTCTTTTTCCTGAGGAAGTCTTTGCACTCTTTGAACTAAATGATTTTTGTCCAGTTTTGAAATCATGATGTTTCTTATAATGATCCTTATCTTGCATTTCATTCAGTACTTCATGCTCCTCTTTCAGGTCTAGTGTGAAAAGAAACAAATACACCTGTTTAAAAGAACCAGTAGAACGGAAATCAATAATAAAGAAATCTGTCATTTATGTCTAAAAAAGGAATGTCAAACTCAGCTTATGTTGGGGGTCACAGTCCTGCAGAGCTTAGCTCGAATCTGCTCCAACCTTGAGTTTTCAAGACCTGAAGACCTTGATTGAGGTGTGTTCAATTAGAGTTGGAGCTAAACTCTGTGGCCCTCCAGGAACTGAATTTGACATTGCTGTTATAAAATATTAGAAAATTATTATTCTTACCAAACAAGCACACTATGAGTTAGAGTTATGTGAACTACCCCCAAACTAACACCCAGGCAGAACCAGGCCTCTGGTTACAAAGACATGACATTAAGGTAAGACTAGTTTACAACTCAAAGGAATGTAGAGTTTCACTTCTACGGACCTGTTTACACCTGGTTTTAAGATGCGTTTTGGTCGATCGGACCACAAGTGGACGACAGAGACATGTTCCCATTTACACCTGGTGTTTTCATCCATCTCTTTTGTCCACTTTCGACCACTTCTGTCCTAATTTTGATGGGAGGGTCTATGGGCGGGTGTACACATGGGCTTTTTCTGACTGTTCAGTCTAATAATATAAAATAAGCTAGTGCCATTTACATATGAATGTGAAAGGAGGCAACAAAAAATGATACGAAGAGCAGCAGCTTTTGTTTCTGCTCTGAAACTCTGAACTGCAAAACTATGTTGAACACTGTGGGTTTGTGTTAGAATCAGGACTCGTAATAGAATATCAGGCTTTTTACTTTTTTCACTTTTAAACCACTTACAATTTCGGACGGCAAAATTCAAATCCCATCTTGCTCACGAGCTTCAACAACACGTTCAATCAAACACAGTTATGCTATGTTTGGTATCTATCTCCTTTTGAAAATTCCTGGATTATGTTTTGCATTATATGGTGATACCTATGCAACATATTGGTATTATACATTTTTTTTTATAGTTTCTTCATCAAACATAAAATCAAACTACATTTGCAAAACATCATGCTCGAAGACAAAGGGTCGTAAACTTTCCCCCAGGAAGTACACTTTCTCATTGGATCAATTGCCTTCTATGAGGTGTGACGTTGTTAGCTAATGCTCTCAGATACTCACGTAACCTCAGTTCCCTGAGATGAGGGAACGAGACATTGCTATGGGAATTACCCTTTCCTCCAAATACTACTGAATACTACGGTGCTCAGAGTATGATGGTGATCATGTCCTAAAAGACGTGATGAACAATATCATAACAATGTGATAAGCTGATAGGGACAGCATTGAGTTTGTGGTACGTCAATATAGGGGTGTATACGACCTAGTCGAAACCACTGAGGCAAGCAGCTCAGATCATAACTGAGGCTGAGTAGGCGCGTGTGCTGCTCGCACTGACAGCACATGTGAGGCAAGCGACGACACATCTAGGTTATAAAACCTCGCGAAAGTGCTGGGTGACGACCAGCCTGCCGCCATGCAAATGTCCTGAATAGATATGCCATTTGCCCAGGCCCACGAGGACGCGAGTCCGCGGGTTGAGTGGGCCCGAACCCCTATAGGACATTTCACGCCCTTGCGTCTCCGGCGCCATCACATATAGATTATTTGAAGTTTGTTTAATTTCAATGAAATTATGTGTTATGATGCAACGATCGTACTCAAATAAGCAGAGTATGATGGTGATCATGTCCTAAAAGACGTGATGAACAATATCATAACAATGTGATAAGCTGATAGGGACAGCATTGAGTTTGTGGTACGTCAATATAGGGGTGTATACGACCTAGTCGAAACCACTGAGGCAAGCAGCTCAGATCATAACTGAGGCTGAGTAGGCGCGTGTGCTGCTCGCACTGACAGCACATGTGAGGCAAGTGCCGACACATCTAGGTTATAAAACCTCGCGAAAGTGCTGGGTGACGACCGGCCTGCCGCCATGCAAATGTCCTGAATAGATATGCCATTTGCCCAGGCACACGAGGACACAAGTCCGCAGGTTGAGTGGGCCCGAACCCCTATAGGACATTTCACGCCCTTAGAGCCATAAGCCAAAGCAACTGTGTCGACGATCCAGTGTGACAGCCTTTGTTTGGACACAGGCAAGCCTTTTGTGCGCCCTCCAAAGCATACAAATAGCTGGTCCGAGAGCCTGAACTGTCTACAGCGCTCGGTATAAATGCGCACCGCACGTACAGGGCACAGCAAAAGTGTATTACTCTACATTCCTGCATGGGCTACCAGCATCTCCACCAGTTCTGGGAACCACGGCTGATTGGGCCATTTCGGTGCCACTAAAAGAACAGATTCCCTTTCCTCTCTGATTTTTGTAAAGCACGTGAGGCAGAAGTTTCACTGGAGGAAAAGCATACTTGCGTACTTTCGGCCAGCTGTGAGCTAGTGCATCCACTCCCAGGGGAGAGTGTGTCAGTGAATAAAACAGCGGGCAGTGAGTGTTCTCCGTTGATGCAAACAGATCCACCTCCGCCCTGCCGAATACACGCCAAATCATTTTGACTGTCAAAAGGTGTAATTTCCACTCCCCGTGGATTACCCCGCCCCTCGACAGTAAATCCACGCCGTAATTCAGGCGTCCGGGGACATGTAATGCCCGGATGGAGAGGTGTCGATCTGCCCACAGAAGAATGTCTCTCGCCAGCCGCAGCAGCGGCCGCGAGCTCACATCCCCTTGGTGATTTATAAACGCTACCACTGTCATGATGTCCATCCTGATGAGAACGTGACGGTGGAGAATGTCCGGGAGAAAGCACTCGAGCGCTAGGTGTACAGCACGGAGCTCCAGACAGTTTATGTGCCACAACTTCTCCGTTTCTGACCACGTCCCGAAGGCTGCATGGTCTGCCGTCGCATACGGCTCCCCAGCCCATGCTCGATGCATCTGTTGTAAAAGTCTTTCTCCTGATCACTTAGCCAATAAGAACACCCCGGCGATACAGAGTCATATCGCGCCAAGGGATCAGCGCATCCCAGCAGTCGCGCGTCACTTTGATGCGCAAGGTGCCCGTGCGCCATGCGCTCTGTGGCACCCGGACCTTTAGCCAGAGCTGAAGCGGTCACATATGTAGGAGCCCTATAGTTTGCACACTGTCGAGGCGGCAGCCATCTGGCCGAGCGTCCTATGAAAGCATTTCAGTGGGGGAGAGTGCCCTAACTTGAAGACTGCGAGAGAGCTGATTAGTTTTAGTGTGCGCTCCTCCGACAGACACGCTCGCATATTGATTGAATTCAGCTCCACTCCTAACAAGGAGATGTTCTGGCTCGGTACCAGCATGCTCTTTTGCATATTCACAGTCAGCCCTAAGCTCTGAAGATGAGCGAGGAGTCTGAGCTTGTCGGTGAGCAGCGTGCTCTCTGATTGGGCTAAGACTAGCTAATCATCGAGATAGTTCAGGATGCGCATTCCGCTCTGCTTCAGAGGAGAGAGAGCGGCATCCATGCATTTCGTAAACGTACGAGGAGCCAGGGATAAACCAAAGGGTAGGACCGTGAATTGGTACGCTATCCCCTCTAATGTAAATCTCAGGAAACACCTGTGGCGAGGGGCTACCTGAATGTGAAAATAAGCATCCTTTAAATGCACAGAGATAAACCAATCTCTCGGTCTGATGTGTGAGAGGATTTGTCTCAGCGTAATCATTTTGAACGAGCGCTTTGAAAGCGCGCGATTCAGCGGTCTTAGGTCAAAGATTAGGCGGAGTCCGCCGTCTTTGGTACCAGAAAATAGCGACCGTAGAAGCCGCTCTCGCTGTCTGCTAGGGGCACTGTCTCTACATCGCGTTTTGCGAGGAGGTTGTGCATTTCCTCTTGCAGAACTGAGGCATTCCGCTCCCGTACAGTGGACATTAACACACCGTTGAAACGGGGCGGCCTGCGCGTGTAGCCGTTCTTTATTGATTTCATAACCCACTCTGATACCCCTGGCACTGCCTGCCACACTTCTATGAACTGTGACAGCGGGCAAGGCGGACTACACACCGTGAGGGATAACTCACCGTTGGGGGGCGGGGAGTTTAATACCACACAAGTGTGAGAGTGAGTGATGGGGGAGAGGGGAGTGAGAGGAGGAGAACTGCTTTGATATTGAGGTGAGTTTTGTATGTTTTTCAACTTTATTGCACTGCATAGTGGAACAGTCAAAACACAAACATGACAATTGCTCTCGCCGCCCGCAACAGGCAGGGGGGCGTGGTGAACACACACAGCAGAGCGAGCAGACTTTTTCAGTGGCTCGTCATCGGCGCTGGGTGCAGAAGAGCGGGAACGCGCAGGAGAGTTCGCGCCGGTGCGCTTTGGCAGGAAGTGGTTAATAGCCTTCGACTGTTTCTGCACTTCAACGAAGGGCTCCGTGAACGTCTCTACCGCTGCTCCATAGAAACCTGAGGGATTCACGGGAGCGTCCGGAAGGGCCGTTTTTTCAGAGTCCTTTATCTCAGTCAGAGTAAGCCACAGGTGACGATCTAGCACCACAAGGTTCCCCATGTTGCGGCCGATCGTTCGAGCGGTCACCACCGTCACTCTGAGGGCCAGATCCGTGGCGTGTCGGAGCTCTTTGAACACTTCAGGGTCCGGCCCGTCCTCATCCAGAGACTTGAGCAGCTTGGCCTGATACACCTGGAGTATCGCCATCACGTGCAGTGCTGAAGCTGCTTGGCCCGCCGCGGAGAAAGCCTTGCCGGCGAAGTTTGCAGTGGCGTGGCAAGATTTAGAGGGGAGAGATGCATTGTTTCTTACTCTCCAGTTCGGCTGAAGGACAGAGATGGGCAGCAACGGCTTCTTCCACGGGGGGAAGTTTAACATACCCCACTTGGTCAGCGCCGTCCACAGAAGACAGGGGGGAGGATCCCGTGTTGTGCACTCGACTGGTGAGCGGCACGATCCACGACTTCGTTATCTCATCGTGCACCTCGGGGAAAAAGGGGCCGGGCCTCAACCTCTTCAGCGCCCTCCATGGCACCGAAGGACACCACATCTTGAGCGATGGGGGAGGGGCGGAGAAAAGAGGTCATGGAGCGCACTGGAAGGGGAACTGCAGCAGGGGGTGAGGAGCGCGTGGGCACTGAGCCGGCTCGTCACCTGACCCTGACAGATCCACATCAGAAGCTCGCGGCACTTTCCTCCTTAGCTCGAAAGAGGCTGCAGCGGAAGAGCGCGGCAGGGCTAGTTGGGCGAGTTCATCGCCTTGGACGATGGCCACACGGAGCTTGAGAGTCCGGAGGCTCATATCTCCGCAGTGGGGGCAGTCCGACCCCCCAAGCGCC
>NW_015631060.1:128189-135668 GCF_001515625.1 Sinocyclocheilus rhinocerous | reverse complement strand
GAACACAGCAGGGGAAGAGAAGGCGTGTCGACTGCAGCGTGTAGATCACGGTGAGTAGTCTTGTTGATAGGCTTCTTGCTTCTCATAGAAGGTTGGCTGAAAGAAAAAGATTCTGAATAGATGACGTACAAGCGCTGCTTTCCAGGGATTTTTTATGACCACCGAGAGTCAGGACCTCAGTTTAACATCTAAGCTGAGGGATGGTGCTTCAGTGACAGTGTCCCCATCACTATACTGGGGCTTTAGGGCCCACACAGACCACAGAGTAAGCACCCCCTGCTGGTCTCACTAACACTTCTTCAAGCAGGAACCTAGTTATCCCAGGAGGTCTCCCATCCAGGCACTGACCAGGCAGTTATGAACTTTGGCACAAATGGCTCATTTCCACTGAGGGGTACAGTACAGTACAGTACGATTCGGTACGGATAACCCTAATCCAGCTTGCGTTTCCACTGCCAATAGTACCCTTACTTGGTAGGCATGGTGTATGCCGGAAAGTAGCGATCGACGATGAACCGCGACAATAAGCACAACTCTGCCTCTTTTTGTTAAATGTCAGTTTTAATGAACAATAATAGCCATTATAAAAGTATAAATACAAAGTATAAGAGGCTTATATAAGAGGAAATAAACACAAAAGCAAACAGTTCAGTCAAACGTATGCTACAAAGTCAGCACATTCTCGCCTGAAAAACTCTTAAAACTACATTTCATGACACAATAACAGTAATATTTAGAAAATTTTGCGGGTTTTTGGGCAATGATGTTTCACAAGTCCACAAGAACAGACAAGAACGCATATTGAGAAACGGCTATTGTCTGTGTGAAAATATAAAATTATAAATTACACGGTTATATTTTTTTGTGTTTGTGCACTCTGATGTAAATAAGCCCAACACTCGTGGACAGCAGAGAGGAACAAGTAAAGGATGCTTTATCCCCTTGTATCACACAAAAGTGACGATTCTAGTCAACCAATCAACGTTCTGCTGTGAGTTTAGCTCCACCCTTTTGGTACCCTTTGCTATGCTAGGTACCCCAACGGAAGGGTACCAAAAAAGTGGTACGGTACGGTTCACTATTTTGGTACCATTCACAACTTCCGACAGTGGAAACGGAAATAATTGCGTACCATACTGCACTGTACCGAACCGTACCGCTCAGTGGAAATGAGACAAAAGATAAAGGAGAGTCTCAATATTAGTCAAACATTAGTCAAACCGTTCTTGAAAAACATGCAAATGAATTTGACAAAGAGCACGCCAAAATGGATGAGGCTATATCTCCGCAACACTTTAGCATATTGAGACCAAACTTAGTGTGTGTTATAATAACCATAACCTAAGGCTACCCGCACAGTTTCTGCACAGCATCACCTAATTGTCAGGAGATATGGAACATTTCTTTTTTTGCTTATAGCTTCTGAATGGTTTGGCCAAAAGTCACCAAACAGGTCTCTTAAGATTTGGTGGAGCATGCCGAGTCGAACTCAATTTCCCCATGTCAGCCAATTTGGGCGTCTGCCATTTTGAATTTTGAATTTATCATTATGAAACTCACTATGTGTATTCAGCACCATGCCCTTATGGTACTCAATAAGTTTCAAGGCAGCGCCACCTTATGTTATAATGTGTTCTAAACGGGGTGCACATAAGTGGTGCGCAGGTGCGCATGCATGACTAAAATAAATAAAATGCGCTGGGTAATAAGTTCAGACCACTCATTTGCGTATCGACATGTCTGAGAGCTGTTAATGCAAAATCACCATTTTAGATCGACTAACTGTCAATATGGCAAGGGGCGTAACATTTCCGTCTCACGCTTGAGGTATTCGGCCAAACACAACACACCTCGCTTTTTCAGACCGATGAGCTTTGTAAAAATCGACGCGTTTCAGAAGGCGGGGCATACAGGAGAAACAATAATGTACAGTATGTGGAAAATAATGTTTTTTTTTTACCTTAAACCGCATAAACACATTTCATTACACCAAATACACAAAATAATGTTCTTTTTAGCAGCATCATATGACCCCTTTAAGATTCCATTTGAACTGAAAGTATAAATCTAGGCTATGTGCTGCTGGTTTCAAAGCAAAACGCAAAACTGTGACATTTCATTCACTTGGCAGTGCTAAAACCAGAAATGCATATACTTACTTGCCGGCAAACCGCCAAAATAAAAGCTCGCTGATTTTAGGTTTGAAAATTCATATAAAAAAATAAATAAAAAAGAGTAACACTTTAGTGTAGGGACCAATTCTCACTATTTACTAGCTGCTTATTAGCATACATATTACTAATGTATTGGCTATTTATTAGTACTTATGAAGCACATATTCTGAACAACCATATTCTATATCCCTAATCATACCCAATACCTAAACTTAAAGGAACACTCCACTATTTTTGAAAATAGGCTCATTTTCCAACTCCCCTAGAGTTAAACAGTTGAGTTTTACCGTTTTCGAATCCATTCAGCCGATCTCCGGGTCTGGCGGTAGCACTTTTAGCTGTAGCTTAGCATAGATAATTGAATCTGATTAGATCGTTAGCATCTAGCTCAAAAATGACCAAAGAGTTTTGATATTTTTCCTATTTAAAACTTGAATCTTCTGTAGTTACATCGTGTACTAAGACTGACGGAAAATGAAAAGTTGCGATTTTCTAGGCCGATATGGCTAGGAACTATACTCACATTCCGGCGTAATAATCAAGGAGCTTTGCTGCCGTACCATGGGTGCAGCAGGCGCAATGATATTACGCAGCGCCTGAAAATAGGCTAACTTCCGTCAACATAACCAACGTGACCACCTGCTTGCACAGGGAGCATGCTGGGGACTATTTTCAGGCGCTGCGATAAACGCATCAATGAAACAGAATTATTTATTTTGATTGAAGGTAAAATATTAATTTTAAGGGAAACTGAAGTTAATGTTTTTAACTTCAATTTATTCAAATAAATAGTTACCTAATAAATGTTTAATAAACTTAATAAATATTTTTAAAAAAATACTTAACCAATACCTAATATGTTAATAAATGTGTGAAGTAGCCCAATTGACAAAAAGTTTTATTTTTATTTATTTATTTATTTTGGAGTGTATTTATGTTCAGGTATGTTAGCGTATGTAATAATGTATAATAGCATAATGTAATCACTCACATTTCACTTAATGCAAAATAAAGTGTTTGTTAGATATTGTTGCATAATTAAGTTATATAAATGTATGGTTTTCGTTGTTTTTAATCCAGAAGTAGATTTTGGGGTTTAAATGTTATACAAAATAACTGTTTTGTTCAGACTACTTCTGTAGTATTTTTCTATTTCTTCAAAAATATCATTCATTTCTGTAGAGCTGGACATTTTAATAAGGATCAAATGAGTTCAGCTTTGAGAATGAAAACCAACCTGTTTGTTCCTCAGTATCTTCATGTTTGACTCTGAATGCTTCTTCAATCCTCATGTCTTCACTCTCCTCTTTAATAAACAGCATCTTTGTTTGTTCCTCAGTATCTTCATGTTTGACTCTGAATGTTTCTTCATTCTTCATGTCTTCACTCTCCTCTTTAATAAACACCATCTTTATAATAGTGTCACGTGGATCTCAGTTGATTCAGCAGGAGTTTCTGTGTTTCGACACTTTGTCCTGTTTAACATTAACAGAAAGAAAAAATAAATGCAAACTAAATCTTTGGGTGCGTCTCAATCAGTTCCCTAGTTCAGTAGTCAGCTCACTGGTAAGGGAGTCAGTCTGGCCTGAAATCACCTGATTAAAAAAAAACATTAAAAACTAGAACTACAAACACAAATGATATATACATTTAATGTTTAGTTATGAATTACATTGGGCATTTAATGATTTGTAGATTAAATTTAATAGATTCCACTTTCATGAAAACATCTGCTGTTGGATTTGTAAAGGTTGTTCTCGTTGCATTTACACTGTTTTGAGCAGCAAGTGATTCGAGCGATTCAAAACAGTGAATCATTTAAAGAAGTAATTGATTCAATTGACTCGAAAAAGTTTCAAAAGCTCAGTTTCTCCATTACTGCTTACCAGTGACTGAATTCGTGTTTATGATAAACAGATTCACGATACAGGGAGCGAAATGAGATGCAACGTTTCTGTTATTCATACAAAATAATGTTAATTAAAGTTATATAAAGCATTAAAATGTTAATATTCAGTATGAATTAAGCAGTTTTACATTGCTTATAAAGTCATAAAATTGTCTGAACTGGTTACTTTGATTTGAACACTTTAACTTATTATAAACACATACCTTTCTTCAGCCGAATCACAGACGCAGGAGCGCGGCGCAGCCTTATGACGTCACATCGTCATACCAAAATAAAAGTCTTGTGTGTATGCTAAAAATCATAGAAAATTCACATACAGAAAACACATTCAAACGGTATGATGAAGGATTAATTCAAGGCATGAATAGCAGATTCACAAAGCTAATAATACTAGTGATGGTGCTTCGCAAAGCTTCATTTTTCCGAGGCTTTCCCTCAACTGTATCGTAAAAAGGTTCATTACTCGAAGCTTTTCAAGACGGTGCACACTAACGACATCTTGTGGTCAAAAGGTGGAAAAAGCTGCCTTTGCGTCCCAGACGACCCAGCCATTTTTGGACTGTTTCAGATTATAAATCAGTTTGTGCAAGTGGTTCGCGTTATTTGAATCAGAATACGAAGCAGTCACGTGTTTGTGTGTGAAAACGAAGCTTCGGACGTCACAGATCACATGGTTTTGGCAAAACGAATCAAGCTCCGGTACAGTGCTTCACTGTGAGATGTTTCGAAGCCTCGGTGTCGAACGTCACATCACTAAATAATACCACTAAGCTTTTTTCAAAAGTTTCTAAATATAAGCAAGTGTAAGTGCTATTCTCAATCAAAGATAAAGTCAAGTATCTTGGTCTTCATGTTACAAAAGATTGGGGAAAAAATCTTTTATTTTAAACTTTTAATTTGCCTATCAAAATTAAATTTGTGGTTGCAGAGAGATCTAGCTATTTTAACCATAATTTATTAACTAAAACTAAATCCTTATCACAATGTGTATATCCACATTATTCCATCTCAGTTTCTCTCCAGAATATCAGGGCAATAAATTAAATTTTATTTTGAATTTGTACATTGGTGGGTTTTTACAACTTTTTAATTTGATTGTCTGAATACATAAATGGTTAAAATCATTTCATATTAATGGTAATGAAATCTGGTTTACATTTCCCCAGATTATCTTTATTAAAATTGGCAGTATGGAGTTTGTGCTGAAATGTGACTATAATATATTTTATGTTTTTTTCCATCTTATAGCGCCACAAAGTGGCAGAGCTGCGCAATTTTTTTATTTGACCAAAGATTGAGCTCATACACATGTGTGCCGAGTTTGGTGAAGATATCTCATTCCGTTCAAAAGTTATAGCCATTTTAATCAAATTGGCCCCGCCACTTACGAACGTTTTGGCGCCCCTTTGCAACCGTGAGTTGAAAGCTCAACCTTTTTTTTATAATTATTCATAATCACTATCGTTTTATAGGCATTTGGGTATATTTGGCCACGCCCTTTCTCTAAATGACACCGGTAAAAAGTAAGCGAAGGACAAAATTTTTTTTTTTTTTGATAATTATTGATCTAGAGGGTCCAGAGAATTGCGCTGCAGTGGTTTGATCAAGATTGAGCAAAAAACCAAGGACTAGTTCGCAAAAGTAGGTTTTTAACATAATTGAGAATATTTAATGAACGATTTGATTGACAGCAATGGTTCTTGAGGCAAAGTTACTCGTTATGAGAAGATCTATCAAATGGTATGCATATTGTGTTGATGTGTGAACAATCGCGCAATATACAATCGTTTACGCACTTGAAAAACGCAATTTCGCCCCCCAGTGGCCGATTTCTTTCAAAATTCTTACAGACCTTTAGGGCCATGTGTCGAACATGCCCACCGAGTTTCGTTCCGATCGACCTCCGTTAACCCTTTCAAATCAGTGCTTACATTTGTTTTGACAATGGCGGCCATGTTTTTTGAGATACGCGAATGTCCTCATAGTCACTTGTGCCCCGTTGGACGAAGACACTGCATACCAATTTTCAAGTCGATCGGACCAACGGTTGCATAGTTATAGTCATTTTTAGGCTTTTTTAGGCTTATAGCGCCACCAAGTGGCAGAACTGCGAATTTTTTTTTATTTGACCAAAGATTTAGCTTGTACACATGTGTATCAAGTTTGATGAAGATATCTCAGTCCGTTCAGGAGTTATAGCCATTTTAGTAAAAATGGCCCCGTCCCTTACAGACGATTATGCGTCCCTAAGCGACGGTGAGTTTAAATTTTAACTTTTTTTTTATAATGTTTTATACAGGGTTTCAACACTGCGTGCTTGAACCCCTAAAAATCCTAACAATTACAATAGGGTTTCAGCACTTCGTGCTTGAACCCCTAACAATCTACCTATTGCCTTTTAATAAAGGAGCACCTGTGTGTGAAAATCTTAAATTGATTTACAAAGATTTTCTTTCCCGTATTAGCCCTCTTTGAATAACAGATACACACTGAAAATCGATAAACATAACATACCTCGGAATGTCGCGACTGACCAATCAGAATCAAGTATTCCACAGAGCCGTGTAATAATATTTGATAACTTGTTTTTATCGGAAATGTTCCTTATGTACAGAATTGATTGGGCAGTTGAAGCTTCTCCTTACTTCCCTTAAAGAGATGATGGACAGAATGGTTTCAGCTCTGATGAAGAGTATATTCCATCAATTTTTATACGGTGTGTTAATGGTCAGTCTTACTTTGCAATTTTTGTGTGGTGTCAGTTTACTACAGATTTTTGTGCCTCAACAGAATGGGTGGAGCACTGAAGAAAGTACAATCTGTTGATGGCTTTCCTGTTATTGGAATCGACGAGACTGTGCATGACCTGCCTACACATGAAGACCCTCCTGATGATCAGGACTCTGTTTTGCAAGGACCACTACATGTCCTAATCAGAATCAGAAAGAGCTTTATTGCCAAGTATGCTTGCGCATACAAGGAATTTGTTTTAGTGACATAAGCTTCCAGTACACAAAGACAACAACAACACACAGACAATAAAAAATAAGATGAGAATTAAAAAAAAAAATAATACATATATGTAAATATAAATAGACAAGTATTGAAAAATAAATGGAAAAATAAATAAATTGTATGTACAGTTGTGCTATAGATGATAGAATGGAATAGAATAGAATGCAGGGATGTACTAGGATGGAGGTGGTAACAAATAAATATAAGGTTATTACACATTTTTATTGCATAATGTCGGGAACATTTAACTGTTCATGAGGTAGATTGCCTTGTGCCTGGCTGTCCTGGTATTTGCGGCTCTGAAGCGCCGGCCAGATGGCAAAAGTTCAAAAAGGGGATAACTTGGATGTGAGGGATCCAGAGTGATTTTCTGAGCCCTTT
>NW_015631060.1:127619-128024 GCF_001515625.1 Sinocyclocheilus rhinocerous | reverse complement strand
AATCAGAATCAGAAAGAGCTTTATTGCCAAGTATGCTTGCGCATACAAGGAATTTGTTTTAGTGACATAAGCTTCCAGTACACAGAGACAACAACAACACACAGACAATAAAAAATAAGATGAGAATTAAAAAAAAAAAAAATACATATATGTAAATATAAATAGACAAGTATTGAAAAATAAATGGAAAAATAAATAAATTGTATGTACAGTTGTGCTATAGATGATAGAATGGAATAGAATAGAATGCAGGGATGTACTAGGATGGAGGTGGTAACAAATAAATATAAGGTTATTACACATTTTTATTGCATAATGTCGGGAACATTTAACTGTTCATGAGGTAGATTGCCTTGTGCCTGAAACTGTTCTTGTGCCTGGCTGTCCTGGTATTTGCGGCTCTGA
>NW_015631060.1:127187-127514 GCF_001515625.1 Sinocyclocheilus rhinocerous | reverse complement strand
CTCTTGTTCTTTCTGAAGACCTGACGCACATCATCTTCACTGATCTGAAGTGCAGGAGTGGGGGAGAGGGGAGTTACAGGAGGTGTTAACGGTTGTGTAGAGAGATGGTCAGAATGGGTGTGGGGGGTTTCGATTCTACAATAAAACTCATTCAGGTCTTCAGCAAGTTGTTGATTCGCCTCAGCTTCAGTGTGGAAAGGTCTGAAAGCCATCACAAACTACAAGACACCATCCCCCAGCACTGAGTCATTGGAAGTGAACTGATCTTCCAACTTTTTAGCATAGCTCCTTTTAGCCGCTCTAATCTCCTTATTCAGTGTGTTCCTG
>NW_015631060.1:116086-122582 GCF_001515625.1 Sinocyclocheilus rhinocerous | reverse complement strand
AATCTACAATAAAACTCATTCAGGTCTTCAGCAAGTTGTTGATTCGCCTCAGCTTCAGTGTGGAAAGGTCTGAAAGCCATCACAAACTACAAGACACCATCCCCCAGCACTGAGTCATTGGAAGTGAACTGATCTTCCAACTTTTTAGCATAGCTCCTTTTAGCCGCTCTAATCTCCTTATTCAGTGTGTTCCTGGCCGGATTGTACAAGACTCTGTCCCCATTTCTGTAGGCATCCTCTTTGGCCTGACGAAGATGTCTGAGTTTTACTGTAAACCATGGCTTATCATTGTTGAATGTTAAATAAGTCCTGGTAGGAATGCACACATCCTCACCAGTGGCGGTTCTAGACCACAGTAACTGGGGGGGCCAGGCAGGGGCCACTTGCGCTTTTAGGGGGCACACTTTTAAAATTAATGTTAACCTACTTTCAGTATTATTCATTGTCATTTTTCACTGCAATCTCTACAAGTAAGCTATAACAATTTAAACTCAAATGAATGTTTCATCATGTTTCATTTATCTGACAAATGATTTGTATTGTAGTGTCAGTGGCGTCATGCTTGTCATGTGAGTTTTAAGAAGAGCTCCTGACATTTTTTCAGCTGGCTAAAAACTCTTTGGTGGACACACGTTTTTGAATATTTATTGTTAGACATATGGCCTATTAGTCTTTTTTGCATTTATGCAATATACTCAAGCCAAACCCGAGAAAGTAGACCAGATTATTCCACTGTGTTCCTGGACACGCAATTTACGTAGCTGTAATTCATAGGCGGGGATTATGCTAATTGTGAATGAGCGTGCACGAGCGCCCTATTTACCAATGATTGGAATTCATTAACATACACGTTAACTATCAAATCAGACGTTTACGAAGCGTTTGTGAATCCGGAGGAAAGTTTTCAGGAAGGTCTGTTTTACACGCAAATTACTCAGAATTTATACATATATTTACGAATGTTTTATGAATGAGCCCAATGTGAGTGTTTCCAATGAGAAAGCTCTGTTCGCGTTTGACCCTCTTCTCGAGAGATGAGTGACAAGCATCTGCGTCTCGCAGTTCATGTCCCGCTGCTGCCGAGGCACGTTGAAGACTCGTGGAGTTTCATATGCTTTTTTAGGTGTTTTCGATCCTGTGGATAGCGCTATATTGAGTCGAGCAGCGCCTTAGGGAGTGTGAGCCTCCGTGTTTGGATTCTAACACACGAGGGCATATTCCACTTTTGCGTTTGTCTCGGTTGTCTCATCTGTGTTACGCGCTCATTGAGTCACGATGTCTAGGCTCCCCTCGGGTTTGTTCCTATTCCCGAGGGATGCGGGGCAAAGCGTTTGTGTCTCGCAGCCCGGTTCTGCCGTTGCCGCAGCACAGTTTATCTCAGCTCGCGGTTATTGCTTTGATCTGCAGGATCCGCACACCCTCTCCTAACGGGTTGTCAGATGCCGCAGACAGCATTTGGGATGTTATGACGATGAAGTGTGAGCATAGAGTCGTTTCAGCCCTGATCTTGCGAGATCGCAGGCGGAGATATATTCAGCTCGGCCATACCTCTCTAATATGCATGTTATTGTGTGTGAAGAGTCTCGCTGGGTGTGGATATATTTAAATACTCTGTGGAGAGATGCTTGTGAGCTTTCTCTCCCAGGGTGTTTCAGCACATAGGCCTGTTTTACACGCAAATTACTCTTAATTTACTCCTATATTTATGAATGTTTCATGAATGAGGCCCATAGAGTGGTTATGAGGAATGTTCCTTCCTGTGTTGGGCCGGATGGGTTTAGGAGTGGGCTGCCTCCCCAAGCTTCTGTGTATTTTTAAGTGGGCGGTCCCTCTGAATCTCGCTTAGTAAGTTTGGATTCAAGCCATTGTTATGGCAGGACGGGCTTACTTAATACAGCTATCTGGGGCTAGCTGTGTTTTAGCTGTTCCCCTTAGTGAGCCCTCTCCTGGAAACATAGCTATCTGAGGATAGCTATGTGCTAGCTGTTCCCCTATTCTAGAATCTAGCTATCTGAGAATAGCTATGTGCTAGCTCAGTGATTGCTCCCTTGCTTAGGGTCTTTAAGTGGGGGTCTCCTTGAGCCTTACCTAGACAGTGCTGTCTCCCCTCCTTGGGTTGTAAGTAGACAGCCCACTCTTTGTGGTCTGGGTAGTTTCAGTCGGTCCCCCTTTTGGTAGCCCCTTCCTAAGTACATAGCTATCTGAGGATATCTATGTGCTAGCTCAGTGATTGCTCCCTTGCTTAGGGTCTTTAAGTAGCGGTCTCCTAAGGCCCGTGGGGTGTCTATATTAATACGTAAGAATATTCCTTTTCAACATTTGAACACTAAACAAGATATTAATGGTCGTTATCTTATTGTGACCGGTACTGTTCTAGAGAAACATGTCACATTTGTGAATTTATACACTCCAAATTTTGATGACCCAAGTTTTTTTCGCTCTGTTTTTAACCTCATACCCAACATAGACTCTACTCATCTTATTATCGGAGGGGCTTTATTTGTATTTAGGACCCTTTTATGGACAGGCACTCGCCCAGCCCTCCCAAACTTTCTAATTCAGCTATTGTTCTTAATAATTTCATTCACTCATTGAACATACTTGATATTTGGAGACTTCAGCATCCTACTGACAAAGATTACTCTTTTTTTTCTAATATTCATAATTCATATACAAGGATTGACTTTTTTTCTAACTGATTTCAAATTAACCGCGAAGATTTTATCCTCCAAATATCATAATATTTTAATATCTGATCACTGCCCAGTGGCAATGAAACATCATGGGAAACACCTGGGACAAATTAAACATGGGAAAGGAAGGCACATGAGGAAAACAACCACAAAACACGGAACAGAGTCTGACAGTAATGGAGACTCGCTGAACATTACTAAATTTCTTCATTCTCTTGGACTACCCAAAATTAGTGAGGATGCGAGAGAAAGCTTAAATTCAAACATTAAACTGGAAAATTTCGCAGCTATTAAGAATTTTCCCAATGGTAAAGCGTCTGGCCCGGATGGCTTTTGCATTGAATTTTATAAGGCTTTCTCTGATCAAATTGCCCCCTTGATGTTAAGGATGTTCAAAGATTCTATTGAAAACAAAAAATTACCAGACACTTTATTCTGCAAATATTGTATTGATTTTAAAGAAAGATAAAGATAGTACAGATCCCTCCTCTTACAGACCCATTTCCCTTCTTGGTAGTGATGTTAAGATATTTACTAAAATTTTAGCAAATAGGCTAAGTAAATGTTATATAAATGTATTAGCTCAATAATACACGAAGATCAAACTGGTTTTATTCCCGGGAGATTTTCTTTTCATAATGTGTGAGTACCAGTGTATTTGACTGACTGCTGTTAAACACTGTGGTTTGAATCACCTGGAAAATGATCCCATGACAATGAAACATGATAAAATAGCCATTCTAGCCCTGGATGCCCATAAGGCATTTGACAGGGTGGAATGGACTTATATCTTAAGTACTATAGAAGAATTTGGTCTGGGACAAAAATTTTCTTCATGGATTAAGATGCTGTACCTTTGCCCCTCTGCCTCGGTTCTCACAAACAATAATAGATCCCCTCATTTTCTTCTTCATCGTGGTACCCGCCAGGGCTGTCCACTGAGTCCTTTACTTTTTGCTATCGCTATGGAACCTTTAGTAGTAAGTATAAGAAATCGCTCACATATATCTCCTGTTATTATGGGAGATGTAGAACATCAGATCTCTCTATATGCGGACGATGTTCTTCTTTTTCTTTCAGAGCCAGAAAGATCCTTGTCCTTTCTGTTTGATCTTATTAGAGAGTTTGGTGCCCTTTCCGGATACACCGTTAACTGGCAGAAAATCGGATAGAACTTTTTTGTCATGGAAAGAAAAAGGAGTTCTGTCTATAGGAGATTTATATATAGATAATGTATTTGCTTCTTTTGATCAGCTTAGACAAAAATGTGGGCTACCTTCCTCTCATTTTTTTCAGGTATTTACAAGTATGGAATTATGTTAAAAGTATTATCTCTAATTTTGAAGTTTACAAGTCCCCTGAATATCTTTATTTATTTATGACCTCTGAACTCGACTCAAAGGGTCTTGTTTCTAAATATGTTGAATATTTTAATGATTTTAGAACTCCTTCTACTCAATACTTAAAGATGTCTTGGGAAAAGGACTTGGGGATAGATATTTCAGAAGATAATTGGACTAAGGCCCTCCAAGGTATTAGGTCTTGCGCCATCAACTCTAATTTTCAGTTGATTCAGTACAAAGTTGTCCATAGATTGCACTACTCCCGTACCAAATTACATTCCATATATCCCTCTGTGTCACCTTTATGTCTCAAATGCAAGTCCAATGAGGGTACGCTGGCTCATTTATTTTGGCTTTGCCCAAAAATGTGTACATTTTGGACTGAGGTTTTCTCTTTCTACTCAAAGATACTCAAGATTGATTTTCCTCATGACCCTCTTATTGCAATATTAGGCTGGGGCCCCTTCTTAGAGAAGTATAGTTTCAGTCAGATCCAAACAGTTAAATATGGGATGACTATAGCAAAAAAGAAAATTTTGTTGATGTGGAACAAAGAGTCTGCGCCTAAATTTGAAACTTGGCTTACAGAGCTCAGTAATGTGTTACATATGGAAAAAATTAGATACGAGATTGCGGGTAAACCAAAGAGATTCGTACAGATTTGGAAGCCCTTCTTGGAATATTTTGAAGGTGACCCATGATAACTGAATTTAACCCTTTTCTTTATGTAGGGTGGTTAATTTAATAAAATAGCAGTGTGTAATAAATATATATTTCCATAATTGGGTATTTATTGGTATAAGAAGGAATAACCAAAGGAATTGTTTTTTTATGTATATTTAGAGACGGCTGTATGTGCTCCTGTATAGGTACATAAGTATGAACGATGTATGTTTATGGAGATGTATATGTATACTATATGTGGGTGTATGTATATATGCATGATTGTGTTGATTAGTGCCTTTTTTTG
This sequence comes from Sinocyclocheilus rhinocerous, assembly GCF_001515625.1. NCBI lineage: Eukaryota > Metazoa > Chordata > Actinopteri > Cypriniformes > Cyprinidae > Sinocyclocheilus > Sinocyclocheilus rhinocerous. The sequence goes on along the minus strand of NW_015631060.1, from coordinate 117,576 downwards.
TTGTTGTTTTTCTCTCTTGATTTGCTGGCATGGGGGGTTGGGGGATTGTTCTCTAAAATGTGAAAAGCTTAAAATAAAATATTTAAAAAAAAAGTGTGTGTGTTATGTGTATTGTGAGCATGGGGGTAGTTCGCTGGCCATCAGACAGGACATTGGAATGTGTTTGAAATCAGATGGGGAGATGAGAGTGTGATCTGTTTAGCATCTCCTTGATAGTGTGTGTGTGTGTGTATGTGTGTGTGTGTGTGTGTTTTGTCTTACGTGCTGCTAACAGGATCCACGGCCACAAATTAAAATATGTACATGCAGCAAGTTAAGGAGTGACTGAAAAAGCAGAATGGATGAGATGGAGGAAAATTCATACTGTAAGTTACTGGTTTAGACACTATTACAAGAGAAAGGTCAACCCTCTACATTGCGAGTAAATCACTCGCAAATGCGACTAAATCTTACTCTGGGCGACTAAATAATGTCTAACATTAGCCATTGGCTAATAAATTCTTAGATTTTACACGCCAGTATGTGTGTGAGAGGCGTTCAACACAGATTTTCACTCGATAAACACGCTGACTGAGCGCTTGAGAGTTTCGCTCTCCGTCAAACGATCTGTACTATTTGGATGCGCTCAATAGATCATGTCATGTACTCAATGGATGCACAGTATGTAGCACGCAGCGCACCTGTATCTGACGAACCGTAAACTAGTGTGAAGGCGCACAACTCGCCGTCGCTTTACTGATAGCGCTGTGTTTCTCACACATGCAAAGAGAGAGAGCGAGAGTCTTGCATACCACGCTGAATCGACACGCTACATGTAAATCATATTCTTTGTTGTATTTTCCTGTCAAAATAACAGAGTTCATTTAGAATTATTCAGCTTTTAAGAACAAGCAAAAGATATGCCGGTTTCTCGGCAGTGGGCGGAGCTAATACGCGAACAGCTCTCATTGGCTGGCGCTCATCTATTACCGTCCCTGTTTTGATTTCAGCAAATCAGTTCGAGCGAACGCTGACAACGTGATTAATATTCATGAACCCAGCAAATAATAATAGTAGTAGTAGTAGTATCTTTTAATAATAATTACTATTACCTATGACCAACAATATCTTAAACACCACCACCAGTTCACTTAAAATGACATATGCATTCATTCACGGTTACCAAGTTTTAGTTCTAATCACTAGTTCTATCATTAAATAGTGCTTAATTATCATAATATCATAATATAATGCTTGATTGGCTGAAGTTAAGAGTGCACATTCAGTTATTTAAGAAGCTGTTCCATTTTACAAAGATAAGCTGATTGGGTGGAATCATACGTGTGTGTGTGTGTGTACCTACTTAACCATATTTTGGGGACAATTTGTACCCAAAAGTGAGCAAAACCTGACAAAATCGGCAAAAACCTCAATTTGTGGATGTCCTCATTTGTAAAACTATTAAAATAAAGTAAACAAAGTTTTTTTTTAACTTTTGAAATTGTAAAAAT
>NW_015631060.1:112889-115866 GCF_001515625.1 Sinocyclocheilus rhinocerous | reverse complement strand
AAAGGAGTTCTGTCTATAGGAGATTTATATATAGATAAGGTATTTGCTTCTTTTGCTCAGCTTAGACAAAAATTTGGGCTACCTTCCTCTCATTTTTTCAGGTATTTACAAGTACGGAATTATGTTAAAAGTAATATCTCTAATTTTGAAGTTTACAAGTCCCCTGAATATCTTTATTTATTTATGACCTCTGAACTCGACTCGAAGGGTCTTGTTTCTAAATATGTTGAATATTTTAATGATTCTAGAACTCCTTCTACTCAATACTTAAAGATGTCTTGGGAAAAGGACTTGGGGATAGATATTTCAGAAGATATTTGGACTAAGGCCCTCCAAGGTATTAGGTCTTGCTCCATCAACTCTAATTTTCAGTTGATTCAGTACAAAGTTGTCCATAGATTGTAATTTGGTACGGGAGTAGTGCATTCCATGTATCCCTCTGTGCCACCTTTGTGTCTCAAATGCAAGTCCAATGAGGGTACACATTGGCTCATTTATTTTGGTTCTGCCCAAAAATTTGTAAATTTTGGACTGAGGTTTTTTCTTTCTATTCAAAGGTATGGGAAAAGGACTTGGGGATAGATATTTCAGAAGATAATTGGTCTGAGGCCCTCCAAGGTATTAGGTCTTGCGCCATCAACTCTAATCTTCAGTTGATTCAGTACAAAGTTGTCCATAGATTGCACTACTCCCGTACCAAATTACATTCCATATATCCCTCTGTGTCACCTTTATGTCTCAAATGCAAGTCCAATGAGGGTACGCTGGCTCATTTATTTTGGCTTTGCCCAAAAATGTGTACATTTTGGACTGAGGTTTTTTCTTTCTACTCAAAGGTACTCAAGATTGATTTTCCTCATGACCCTCTTATTGCAATATTAGGCTGGGACCCCTTCTTAGAGAAGTATAGTTTCAGTCAGATCCAAACAGTTAAATATGGGATGACTATAGCAAAAAAGAAAATTTTGTTGATGTGGAACAAAGAGTCTGCGCCTAAATTTGAAACTTGGCTTACAGAGCTCAGTAATGTGTTACATATGGAAAAAATTAGATACGAGATTGCGGGTAAACCAAAGAGATTCGTACAGATTTGGAAGTCCATCTTGGAATATTTTGAAGGTGACCTATGATAATTGAATTTAACCTTTTTCTTTATGTGGGGTGGTTAATTTAATAAAATAGCAGTGTGTAATAATTATATATTTCCATAGTTGGGTATTTATTGGTATAGGAAGGTGTTTTTTATTTTTTTTAAATGACTCTGTGTATATGTAGAAACGGCTGTATGTGCTCTTGTATAGATACACAAGTATGAACGATGTATGTTTATGGAGGTGTATGTGTATACTATATGTGGGTGTATGCATATATGCATGATTACATTGATTACAGTGTCATTAGGTTTTTTTTTCTTCTTCTCTTTCCTTTGATTTGCTGGCGTGGGGGGTTGGGGGATTGTTCTCTAAAATGTGAAAAGCTTAAAATAAAATATATATTTTTAAAAAGTAGCGGTCTCCTTGAGCCCACTCTCTGTGGTCTGGGCAGCTTTGCAGGAAGGCCTTACCTGGCTATTTGGGCTAGCTGTGTATTGTTTATTCTTGGTCTACGAGCCTTCATAAGGATCATTTAGGATATAGCTATCTGAGGATAGCTGTGTTCTAGCTCAGCAACTACTCTCCTTAGTTTAAGTAGTGATCTCTTTGAGCTCCCCCAGAGGCTTTATAGTTTAACCAAGGGCCAAAAAACTAACTTTTTGCCACACCTGCCATTGGCCGGTGACGTGATAACATTTACCGGCCAAATTTTTTTTAGCGACCATGAAAATCTTTTTGCAAAAACAAGCAGTCATTACTACTACAATGACTAAACATATTTACAATGTTTTTAATTTATCCTTTACTGTATACTTACAAGAAAAAAAAACAACAAACAGATTTATTGATTTATCTTTTTTTTGTCCCTAAAAAACATTGAGATTCTTGTCCTTTGCATGTTTTTGGCAAATGGAGCAGGCCATCGTGTTACACCCGTTTCACACATACTCAGTTTGTAGTGTGTATGTGGTGCATATTTTTTCCGCACACGTTAACAGATTAGGGCAGGGCTATTCAATTAGCTTCATTTGAGGGCCGGATTATCAAACCGAAAATTTGAAGGGGGCCAAGGGGATGGGGGCCGTCCCGATCTCTTTCTGGGGAGACCTATAAAATTTGAAATTAATTTTAACCTTTAATAGATTTTAGATTTCAATTTAGTGTTGTCTGTCAATTGATGAAAAAAATTATTGACACATTTTTCTGTAGTTAATCACGATTAATCGCATTTTTATATTGTCATAATTTCACATTGAACCTCCAAATTAATGTAAAATATACTATCTTTATGTTGTTTCTAAATATGTTTTTAATGGCATCTTTTTACTAAGTAGCCTATTGTCACATTTAGCCTATGGCGCGGAGCGAGGAACGAGGAGAACAGGAGTACACGAACAACAATAGTCTTTTAATTCAGAATATCCAGGAAGTAACACTTGGCAGCTGGGAGCACAGGAAACACAGGGATTGACGTTCAATCTCGGACAAGGACAGACACAGCACAGACTCTAACTTAAATGCAAGGGATAATTAACAAACACAGGCGTACTGAATGATTAATTAACTGGGAAGCAGAACACATGGGGAAGAAACTGGGTCACAGTGCACAACAAATAGTCCAGGGGCGTGGCATTACTCCCCCCTCCCGGTAGGTGCGTCCTCGCACCGTAGAAACAACATGGGGAGGGGAATGGGTGGGAACTAGGGAGGAGGCTTAGGAGGAGGACGGACACCCGGGAGGGGGCCGGCAGACAGAGTCCAAGGAGGAGACAGGCGGGGCATGGAGCAGGAGGAGCCCAGCATGACCCAGGCCACAGCCACGATGTCGACCCACGGTGGAGCCAACGGAGGGAGGAGCCATGGAGGAGGAATGGCCGCCGACT
>NW_015631060.1:108920-112508 GCF_001515625.1 Sinocyclocheilus rhinocerous | reverse complement strand
GGTATGACCCTTGAGCGAATTTTCCCCCTGCTCCAGCAGGAGGAGGATGAATTCGGGGCGAAGGAGGGGATCCATAGGGGGACACAACGGGAAAAAAAAAACAGAAAACAAATGGAGGGGAAAACACTGAGGTAACTGTTTTGGTCCGAGATTCTGTCACATTTAGCCTATGGCGCGGAGCGAGGAGAACAGGAGTACACGAACAACAATAGTCTTTTAATTCAGAATATCCAGGAAGTAACACTTGGCAGCTGGGAGCACAGGAAACACAGGGGTTGACGTTCAATCTCGGACAAGGACAGACAGCACAGACTCGAACTTAAATGCAAGGAATAATTAACAAACACAGGTGTACTGAATGACTAATTAACTGGGAAGCGGAACACATGGGGAAGAAACTGGGTCACAGAGCACAACAAACAGTCCAGGGGCGTGACACCTATTAATGAATAATTGATACCAATACTGCCACTGGTGTCTTTATTAAATGCATTTTCCCCCAATTTTACCCATTCAACATTACAGTATAATTGAAAGCCATTATTTTTAACATTTAATAGGCTCTGAAATATTAAGTGATTTTAAAACAATTTTCACAAACTAAAAATTGTATATGCATAAACTGTACAGATTAATCTTTATTCAAGCTACAAAAGTTAATCAGCAACTAGAGCAGTCGAGTGATTTCTCTTTTTCTTTTGTTCTTTAGCAGGTTTTACTTTAAAAGCAGCACTGTCTCTTTAAAACCTGATGATGCGGATCTGACACATCTTATTTTCTCCAAACTCTTTAAGGTCATTTAAGACTTTATAACTCATTTAAGACTACGTTTACGAGGTAACTCGCCAAAACCGCATATTTTGGCATAATTGTGTGTTTTTTGTCCGTTGAAGCGCTACTGGTGCGCTGTCTAAAGCGGCTCAGTGTATGTGTACAGCCGAACGTAGCCTAATTCTCTGCACTGTTTAGGCGGCGGAACCCCAGGTATGTGTCGCCACATTCTCGGGTTATGAAGAATAAAGAAGGGAAAAGTTAATCTTCCGAAATGAAGCAGCAATATCTTCTCAGGTAAAAGTTATTAGAACCGTGTCTAGGGACAAGCGGGCCATCACACTGCTCTGACCTTATCAGCCCATTTGTATCTTATTATTTGATTTGCTCTTGTCGCTTATGACAGAACAGCTAATCACGAAGATCTTGTCTATGGAAAAGATTATTTTATCTGCTTACGTCAGAAACAGCGAATCTCTTTAAAAACTGTCTGTTGTTCTCACTACATTGCATTTGTTATATTTCGTAAAAGTTTTACCCGCCAACTGGCCGATTTTTACTCTCATTTGGAGCTTGGCGAGTGCTAATTTTAGGCTAATTTTAGAGGATAGCTGTGTTCTTAACTTGGGTGGGATGTTCTGCGTTATCTGAATCGGGTTCCCCCATTCTGCCAGGTTATGTGAGCGGCCCGAGGCGTCAGTGTGGCTTGGCCCCGTTCTGAGGAAAGGCTAGGTGTATGTCTGTCACTTCCTTGGTCTCTAGCCAGGTGAACAGGCATGCGCCTTGGCATGGCATAGTTGGCATTTCGTTCCCCATTGTGTCCGCTAGAGGATGCAGCGTGGAGTTCCCTAGAAAGGGAACGTCTTGGGTTACGCATGTAACTGTGATTTCCCAAGAGGGAACGAGACGCTGCGTCCCCTTGCCATGCCTTCGACCTGCCTGTTTACGTCTAATTCAGACAACTAAGTTAGTGACGCATTCAGTAGGTGCCCTTTTATGCTTCCGGGCATCCGCCTATAACGTCACGGGCCACGTGGACCAATAGGATTGGCGTTGTTTCACACGTGCATCAGACACCAGTCATGCTGGCAACATTCCCCATTGTGTCCGCTAGAGGACGCAGCGTCTCATTCCCTCTCAGGGAACCACGGTTACATGCGTAACCCGAGACGTTTTCAGTGCAATAAAAGACAACTAAATTAGTTTTCACTTATTACCTCTCATCTGCCCTTTTCACTCTCAGCCTTACACAGACTATGGTTGAATGCTTGTATTTTACAGTAATATCTATTTTTTGTTTCTGGCAAGACAGCCAACACGTGAGCAATTTCTTGTAAGCACTAAATGTATTTAGTTGGGTCATTTAATTAATTGCCATATTAAGGGCATATTATTAGTGCATTTTTATGTTAGGTATTATGGGTTGGCATCACCATGGCCTTCACCATGTCTGTGACATTCACACCTGGGGCCCGTTCTTCGTATGTCGCTAACTCAGTTAGCTGGATATGATTGTTGACAATTTGGCATGATCTTGGATTGTTCGGTTCTTCGAAGCTCATCCCGGAGTTGCGGTCACAGGTCTGTAAGCTTAAACCTGCTCGGGAGGATTAGATTGCATCTTTTTAAGCAGAACTGATACTTAAAATCTGTCCGCTACCTGCATCTTTTTAAGCAGAACTGATACTTAAAATCTGTCCGCTACCACCGATACTTTATTACAAGAGTATCCTACTGATCCAGGGACAATAATTTAAAATAATAATCATTTAAAAATGTATTTAAAGATAATATAATAATGTTGTGTAGTCTTTAATACTATAGACACAGCCTTGATACTTAAAATCTGTCCGCTACCACCGCTACTTTATTACAAGAGTACCCTACTAATCCAGGGACAATAATTTAAAAATAATTTTAAAGATAATATGACAATGTTGTGTAGTCTTTAATACTATAGACACAGCCAGTTTTACTCACTGAAAGATTTATTCGTCATAAAATGATTACTTCATAACTGTATTCGAGTCTTACACACATGCTATACAGATAATGTATAGTCGTGCATTAATTTGAGAGATGACAGCTATTATGGGAGTGGCTTGATGGAGCGCAGGAGATGCAGCTAACATGATCTTGACCCTTAACCCCTTAGCTGTCACCCCCCATTTTCGGCATGGAGACACAAATGACATACCCAAAATAAAAACGTTGGTGCTCATGAGTCTTTCTTACTAGATACATAATCAACATATGTTCACAAAGCTGACACTTCAAAGTTTACTGTTCAAGAATCAGAATTACTCAGACTGTTATGATAATAAAGATATATAAGCTCAAACATGAAAACAAAAATAATAATATTGAAAACATATTTTTTCAATGTATAAAAAAATATGTTGCTGTAGGATATGATTTTAGCAACACAAGGGCTCCGAGGCGGAGTTCGGGGCTTAGAGTCTGGAGACGGCGTCAAGGGAAACTCCAGCCACGGTGATGCTGGAAGATGGCAGTCCCGAGGAGCTCGCACCGCATAGATGGTGGGCTGAGCTCCTCTCCGCGCTCACACCATCCGCGGCTTTCTCCCTCGTGGTAGGCATTGTTGCCGGTTCACACACCTTGACTGACGTCATTTGCAGCTCCGGCTCCGCGGCGATCCTCAGCACTGTCGCTCCGTGTGGCGATGGCTCGTCGGTCATGGCGGGCTCTGGCTCTCCGTCAGCGGTGGGCTCGGGCACGCACTCCGCTCATCGGGAAGATGGTGGTCTGGGCACTGGGTCGGGAGTGGAACTGGCGAGATTCTCCTGGGAACAGGTG
>NW_015631060.1:85910-108385 GCF_001515625.1 Sinocyclocheilus rhinocerous | reverse complement strand
GTAATTCTATTCCAAATATGACACATACGGATTTATTATTTTGCACTCCTGACATAAATTACTGTCACTGCAACAATGTTTTATCAAAACTGAGGTCAAATACCGAAGCTAGAGTCTTTAATCTTTCTACTGATTCACAGTTTGTCCAGATCAAGTAAGAGTGTGATGTTTAACGTGCTGTTATGATATCTACACGTGTCAAGCCTCTGCTTCCTTAAGCTGCTGCCCCGTGGCTGCGAAGTCTGGAACTGTCTTAACTCTGACCAACCTGTTCTCCAGTTGTGTGCTCTTACCAAGCTGCCCTATTGTTTGGACTGTGTTCCTTCCTCACCTATCTTGTGCTGTGATTTTGTTAATAAATATCATTTATTTCTGGTGATTTCTGGTAGCCAATGTTGATATTTGAAATCACCAAAACAAACACGCCCCTACCCCAAAAGGGTCTTGCCCCTATTTTGATAGCTCCGCCCCACATATACGTACGCAACCCAGGCAGCGATTAGTTCTGTGAAATAAGGCAAAACCAATGTTACACCGTGTCTACATCAGACGTGAGCGGCGCAACAAATCCCCGACAGAAAACTGCTGCCGGGTTCTATTTATGACGTGCTGACACAAATTTCAAATGGTTTTCAACGGTCGTTTGGTCGCATCCAGTGTAGGCAGACTTTAGCTGTTGTAGACACGGTGTTACTCACCTATTGAGAAGAAACAAAGCAACCTCGGCGTCCTATCGCAGGCCTCTCCGCTCCTTGAGTTCTCTCCAGCGCTGGAAAGCTGATCCGATATTTACACGGGTCCTACTTCTTGCCTTGTCGTTCCGCAGACGTTTTCCTCTTTTGTTTTTTATCCGCCATCTCTATCTTTCTGTCGCTCGGCTCGGCTAATGTCCGTCCCATGCACTGAAAGCTCTCTCCTCCACATCACGAGTAGACACGCCCCCTATTGCTGATTGGCTACAAGTTTGTTTTCCTATTCGGCCCGAATCAGTTTTCTAAAGTGTTTTTGAAAAATTACATACCCTGCCTTTAAAGTGAAACAACAATAATCTGGGGCCGTCGCCGATGTTTGACCGCTAAGGGGTTAAGAAACTTTAATTAATGCCGTCACGTAACAAATCTGTTCAAATATAAAAATTAAATGAATTGTTAATTACTACATTGAAATAAAAATGTAAAGCCTGTACAAATATTAGAAATCGTGAATATAAAAAATTGGGAATCATGTAAAAAATTTAAATAAAATCAGTGCACATTTCATTTATCTATTATAACATTTATGTAGTTTTGTTCGCTTGGCTGTTTCCTTATAAAAGTCCAGAAATTTGTCAAGTTTTTCGTCAGGTGTCTTTTTTAATTATATGATGTCATTACATTGCTGTCTTGCCGCCAGCCAATCACTGCATTGCTGAACGTGGTTTCGAGTATCGATACATAGCCCCTTTTAAACCAACCCATGAATGCGCAATTATCTCAGATAACTCAATCCCAGCCATACTAATCATCAACAACAGGTGCGTTCAAATAACCGAATTAGCCAGATCCTGATTAGCGTGATGATATCATCTTGGATGTGACATTTCATCTCGGATGTAATAAGCGACGTACGAAGAACGGGCTCCTGGACTATGGGAAGCTATGAATATGGGCACCTTGAACCGGAACAAATACGGGGAAAGATGTGGATCCATAGAGACTCCCAATGCCACAAAGCTTTAGTGGATATAGTTCTCAATAAGAGGTGGCTGAAAGATGTTCACTAATATCTGCGATTCAGGTAAACTGTGGCTATACTTTTCCACACTGATATCCGTGTACTGTAGTAGATATATGCAGTCAGCAGGCGGTTGGTTTTAAGTTTTTTTTTAGCATGTCCATGTAAGTGTCCTTTTTTGGAAAGACATCTAAATTTATCTTGAAAAAAGCTTGCAGAAAATACAGATTTTTGAGAATCACCCTTCAATCTTTTGGTTTACTTTGCTGGATATAGCAAATGATGACAAAATAAACATTTGAAACAAGATAAATGGTCTATGCTTAATTTCATGAAGTGTGCGATTAATCACAGAAAAAGGGTGTGACTAATTAGATTAAAAATTTTAATCAGTTGACAGCCCTAATATATATACACACACACATTTATAAGTACATATAGACAGAAATATTCCTTTGTTTTATCAGATCATTGCAAAACACTTTTGCTGCTATTGAGGTGGGAAACGGGTAAGGTTAGTGACAGGTTTGGTGGTATGGGTAGGATTAAGGGTGGGTTAAGGTGTTAGGGATGGGTCAACAGTGTAATTATAAATGTAATTACATAAATTAATTAGATGTAATTACATGCAGGTATTTTTTTAATATTGTGTACATACATGTTTTACTTTGAACTTATAAGTGCATTGTACCAAATGATTAATTAAAAAGTACATAGTAGTTAAGACCACTTAATATAAAGTGGGACCAGTTTTTTTTCTATTTTAATTCTTGTGATTCTCTTGAAAGAGCTTTTTTCTTTCTTTTTTTTAAATGAAATTCTTGCTCAACTAAAAATTTAACTTGTGTCTTGTATATACAGATCAATCTAGGTGTGTGCCAAACACTGAGCATCAGCAGGAGCTGTGCAACATACCACCCGCAAACTAATGGACTGGTAGAGAGGCTTAAACGGCACAATTCAGAGGTTAGGAATAATTGGTTTTTCAGTTATAACACTTTTGGTATTGATTAACAGGTCCATAATGTTTCTCTTGTTCCTTATATAGAACTTTGAGCAAGCTAGTGGAAAGGAAGCCAAGCTCGTGGGTAGATTATTTGGAGGCCACAATGTTTGGCTTGCGAATCAAAAGATAATTGACTACCAAATTTTCTCTTTATTTTTTGCACGCGAGGCTAGGTATCCATGCGAGGTACCAGACAAATACGAGGTCAGTACATTATTTAACCTCATTTGTTTTCTGCAATTACTTGGTAAATTTAATGTGTGCAATTTTAATGGACTGGTAGAGAGGCTTAAACGGCACAATTCAGAGGTTAGGAATAATTGGTTTTTCAGTTATAACACTTTTGGTATTGATTAACAGGTCCATAATGTTTCTCTTGTTCCTTATATAGAACTTTGAGCAAGCTAGTGGAAAGGAAGCCAAGCTCGTGGGTAGATTATTTGGAGGCCACAATGTTTGGCTTGCGAATCAAAAGATAATTGACTACCAAATTTTCTCTTTATTTTTTGCACGCGAGGCTAGGTATCCATGCGAGGTACCAGACAAATACGAGGTCAGTACATTATTTAACCTCATTTGTTTTCTGCAATTACTTGGTAAATGTAATGTGTGCAATTTTCTTTCTTTGATCAACGAAAGTGTTGAGGAATTGATAGCAGAGGAGTGCATTTCTGAATGTGTGAAATGACAGGACCGCCTTTACCAGGTTGTTAAGGAAAATATGGGACAGGATCATGCTAAAATTAAAAAAAAGAAAGCTCCAAGGAAAGGCCAGGGTCCTGCAGGTTGGAGACAGAGTATTGTGGCAAAATATAAGGAGTCAGCAAAGAAAGGGAGGCAAGCTTGACCCAGATTATGTTGGCCCATACACCGTTCTAAATGTGGATAACAAAAGCATTGATGTTATTGATGACAATGGAAAACTCTACCCCAAAGTGAACCTTTATCACTTGGTGCACTTCCAAGAAGAACCGCCAACAAAAACTCCTGAAGTCACGTATGTCACAACAGTCTTACCCACCACTATGCCTTCAGTTCCTGTTCTAACACCAGTCACTGTCAAGTGCCCATCTCTTTAAACTCATCTCACGGTCACCCATCCCGTTACTTTGCCAATTACACAATTTTCCCTGCATCATTTAACATTTATCTTCACACTACCCAGCTTTCATCCTCCCTTGCCTGCTGCCTCCCAGCTTACTTGTATGTAGCCTCCTTTCAATTTTCAAAACTAATTTGAATGAAAATGAAGCATTGCCTTTTTGTGTTTATTGTTACAAGACATCTGGGCAGGTAAAATCAGAGGACGAATCTGCAGCAAAATAGGTCCATACAAACTCTTTTCTATAGATCTCGAGCGCCTCAGGCCTGGAGAGGAGCTTGAACATGAGGTTGGTTGCTTCCATTTGAGCATCATAATACTGAAATTAACACCCTGGGGTAAAATTGTGGATATTTATTTTTCCTGTTGCAGGTTATCAATGCATACCTTGCATTGTCTTGCAAACAGTTATGCAGGGCATGCATTTGTCATTGATTCATTTGAAATGACAAAAATGTGGAATGGCAAGTCTTGTTTAATGAAAAGGGTAAACCCGTGTACCAATTCTGATAAAATGAATACCAAAAGTATATTATGTTTCTCAGTGTATTGATCTTGTAATCACTTCTATTTTGGACGGATGTACAAAAATATGATTTGCTGCTGGGGACTGTAAATGAAGCTAATCACTAGACACTCCTGGTTTGCTTCATTCCCTGACTTCTATCCTTTTTCTTTATTGTACCTTGTAAACTTGTAAATCTCTTTGTAGTTGATATATCCTCAACAAGGAAGGATTGTTTACATGAACACCCTTGGCGAAGGCAGCAAGAAATTGGATCACTGCTGTAAGGCTGTGAGGTGGGAGTAAATAAACCACAATGCATGATGAACCTGATAAAGTGTGTGTGTGTGTGTGTGTGTGTTTAACCCTCTCTCTCTCTTAAAGGGGTTTCATGGACCACAAATGATTCCAGGGCACTACATGGAAATGTGTGACTTTACCACACATTTTACAGACAGATAGCAATTCATGTGGAGTGTTTGTGTGCAAAGTATGTAGCTGTTATAAACTAAGCCTTTTTTTTTTTTTTGCTTTCTTATTTTCATTGTTTTTCTTTTTCTCTCTCTCTCATTTTTTAAGTTTGCAGAAGCCATTTTAACAGGAGGTAACCTGAATTTCCCATGTGATCCTTATAACATTGCTGTCATGCGTGAGGACATTGGCCAGTACCTCCTAAATGAATCGGGTAAATTCTTTAAATTGGTTTTAATGATGCATGTCATGACTATGTATAATATCTTGAGGGTTGTTATATATATATATATATATATATATATATATACAGTATATATATTATTTTTTTTGTTTGTTAATTATTTATTTATTTATTTTCATAGAAGACCTAAGTGACTTATGCTTGGCCTGTGGTAATGTATATGCTTGTACAGAAGACAAAGTGGACACTTGGGTATGTTGAGCTGAGGGCATGATTTCATTTCTCTATATGAAACTGCTATTTAAGGTTTTATTCATCCATTATCTCAATTTTTTTCAGATTGAATGTGACAGCTGCAAGGTGCCAAAGACCTGTCTAGGGCATAATGTTGTGTTCTTTTCTTTCTGGTTTTCTCCCTTTAATTTTATTTTTTAAATACAAAATATGAGTGTAATTCTTTACAAATAGCATTATATATTTTTCAAATATTACAATAAACACAAAAAAACATAGGCGCTTTTGGAGTTTTATTGGTGTATTTTTTTTTTAAATTCTGTCATTCAGGTTCTATTAGGTCCAGCTCTCTGCAATTTACTTTGTTTGATGCCACTAGATGCCAAAAAGTACCAGAAAAAAGAATCTTTCAAATAACAGCTTCTAAACAGGAGTTATTACATTATAAGTGAAGCGAGTCAACTTGTCTTTCTGCATCTAAATGTGTCATTGTGAGTTTCCTTTGCAAAAACAGGCTTTATAAAACACATTAACCCCACAATCCTATTTTACTCTGTGCCATAAGCACTTTAATTGATTATTGATTGAATTATGTTTCATTTTTATGTTTTTCTAAGTAGTAATATACAAAATGGCACAAGCGAATTGGACCAAATTTCAAATATTGTCCCCTCGAGTGACGCTGAGGTGTCAAATTTTACGGCTCTGAAATGGCCGCTGAGTTGAGAGACATGTAATCTGACCAATTGCAGTCCACAACTGAACACAGATCTCTATAACATCAGACGCGCTGGCTGAGAGCGCTTTTGATATGGAGAGCGCGTCTTTGCCAGAAGCGCGTCTATTGCGCAATCTGGACAAAACGCTACATATCTCACTGATGGAAGCACGCAGAAACGTGAAAATGGTCTTGTTTGAAAGAAGAGATCCTAATCTAAAAGGTAATATAGAGTATATAGATATTTGTGGCTGTTTGCGGCTGACTGAAGCAGTGCTACGAGTATAAATGTAAATTCGCTCAGAGGTGACAAAATTTTACATCGCGATTCTATTGAAGATCATTCGATCTGTGATTGTCACACAATGAAATAATCTACATCGTCAAATTCCTGAGAATGAGAGCTTTCTTGTGATATATGACTTGACTTTTTTGTGAAAAATATATAAAATACACATTCTTCGTAAAAATTATTCGCAATGGTTAGGCGGAAATTCGTGTGTGGGACGAATACATTTCTAAGCTTAATTTTACTGCTTTATGAATATAAAAACCAAAAGGAATGGTATTCTTTGTAAAGAAGACACTCCAAGCTTTCAAATGAACCCATATACGGGCTGATACCATATAAGGAAGGCTATGTGAATGAAGCATAAACATTTTTAACGCGATTTTGGACCCGTATCCGGGTCCGCAGAGTTTAACTAAATAATGGCTTTTGGTTCATCAGCCACATGATGGCCCTGTATCAACCACAGGGCCATCAGCCCTTTGCAGAACTCAGCCATACAAGAATACTGTATAAGGTTCATATATCAGCCACATCTTTTTTTTATGATTTGTCTCACTTCAGGTTGGGTTATGGCATTGTTTTGGTTCAGTTCTGGCTAAAAAGATGTGGACCAGTTCTGGGCCGGCAAACACGTACTAATCTTGGCCACACTTTAGCTGTTGATATGGGCCAGATCCGAACCAAAGGAAATTTGCTGACTGGGGGGCGTCTTGTCAGCAGATCCGTCATTAGGGATCTGCTGATAGACGCGGCTTTCAAATGCTCCTGTGTGTATCTGTGTATGCGTTCGTGAAGAGCGTGAAGCGATTATCATTGTAGCCAATGTTGATTGTGTGAACACGATGGCCAATCAGCTGTGTTTAAGAATCCGCTCAAATGCTAGCAGGAAATGTTGGTATCGTCACATTTTTTAAATTCAGTACCGACTGGTACCAAAGTCGGTACTTTTGACAACCCTAGCATCTATCGATTCTTAGGATTTACAATGAGATCAAAGTGACAATGATAAAATGATTCAAATGCAGGCTCTTGCACTACCCACTGTAACTATAACTCCCTTTTATATTACAGATTTCGGTAACACTTTACAATAAGGTTCCATTAGTTAATGTTAGTTAATTTATTAACTAACATGAACAAACAATGAACAATACATTTATTACATTATTTATTCATCTTTGTTAATGTTAGTTGATGAAAATACAGTTGTTCATTGTTAGTTCATGTTAATTCACAGTGCATTATCTAATGCTAACAAGCACAACTTTTGATTTTAATAATGCATTAGTAAATGTTGAAATTAACATTAACTTTGATCAGTAAATGCTCTAAAAGTATTGTTAACACTAGAAACAGTTTTTCAAATGTACATAACAGATTTTCAATAAAACATTCAAGTCTCCCAGTCATTGACTTTTACTAAAATTGTGTAATTTATAATCCCGTTGTTAAAAATTGTTTAGATAAAACCAGATCAAAAAACAGCATTTATACCTATAAGCGCCAGGGGGTCACTATATAATGCCTGTATTTTCACGCCGCCTATGTTTTAGCATAGCCTAACATTGCTAGGCAACGCCTTTTCACTGAATTAGCATTTATCAGTTTCATAAATAAAGTCACAATGAGTAAAAAAAGGTGATTTATGGATGCCGAAGAGGTATTAGAAGCACTAAATGCCATGAGTGATTGAGAGTCCTGGGGAGATAAGTGATGTGTCCTGGGGCTCAGCATCTGACAGCGATCCAGATATCATATTTAGATGTTTTAGCCTACTCATAAATGTTCAAACTTGGGATTCATTAGGCTATTTCATTTTTGTTTCACCAATTCTATCGTTTATTGTTCGCTACTGTGTCGCTATTTATTCTAGTCTGCCCATTTCCTGAAAAAATAAAATAAAATCCGGTCTATGATGTAATAAATAAAACCTTTTTTTTTTTTGGATTACCCGAAGCTTATTGGTGTTGATCTCTTATTCAAATTATAAATGACATAACTAAACAAAATTAATAATTAGTTAGGTGAAGCTGTGCGCTTGAACTTGTCATCGCACCATACCTATGCGTGGTGATTTATTATTTGCTTATTATCGTCTATAGGCTATTTCACAACGAAACACACAGCACCTTCACGACATGGCGGCAGCAACAATACTACAGCGAGAATAAAAGTTACGCCTTCTTTCTTTGAAACATTTGGAAACATTTCTTTGAAATGTGAACATTTGGGCGGCGTTATGCAAATCTTCCCACATCGTGACGTAGACATGTGGGTGCGTGTTAGAACGAGCTGTTTTAGGTAAGCCTTGAACATAAAACAACAAGACAAAAATATAGTTTATGACTAGATATGATCAATTCATGACTCTAGACACTTCTTTGTGAAGACAGTGGAATAATACAGTGAAATAATATGTTCTTTTAACCACATCAAAACAGTAGTCATGTGCGTAGGTAAAATTTACCCGCTGGTGGTTTTAGGTATACAATGACCCCTGGCGGTTATAGTGTTAATACTTAGTTCACGAGTTCACACTTACATATAATAAACAAAGTAAAGGTTATGCGTATTTGGCGTGCTGTCCGGGGAGAGGGGTCCGAGCTCGGCACTTAGCCCGGACCCAGAGCGCCCCCCCCGTGCTGGGGTAGGAACGGGCCGATGGTGAGGAGTCGGGGTGGTGGAGGGATGCTGGAATACTGTAGAGAGAATGAAGGTAAGATTCTATTTATAGAAGTTCTCTCTCGAGCTGATAGGATAGATGGTATAATTGCTGATGATGAATTGGCCGGGTTAATTATCTGAACATGCTCCTCCCGAACTTTGTTAATAAAACATAATTTCATGTTAACTAAAGTAGTTAACTAATGAACTTTATTGAAAATTGTTACCCAGATTTCTAGCCACTTCTAGCCACTCATACAGAACAATTGCATTCAGATACAAGATTGGATTCTCTACCGTGGTGGGCATTGTGAAAGAGGTGTGTGAAGCGATCTGGTCATATCTGGTTGGAGAATACATGCCATTTTCTGGAACAGAGGACTGGAAGGCCATTGCGGAGGATTTTTCTGAATTGTGTTGGAGCAATTCATGGGAAACGCATCACAATCCAAGCCCCAGCAAATAGTGGCTCCCAGTTCCACAACTACAAAGGCTACTTCTCCATTTATCGCTTCAGGATGATTGATCCCTTACAGATATTGCTTCAGGATGATTGATGTGGGAGCATATGCCAAGAGCAGTGATGGAGGTATGCTTTCCTCATCAACCTTTGGCCAAGCACTCCATTATGACACCCTCAACCTCCCACCAGATGCACCTCTTCCAGGAGCTGAAGGAGCCATGCCCTTTGTTTTTGTGGCAGACGAGGCATTTCCTCTATAGAGGAACATGATAAGGGCCATTCCCTGGGCACAATGTGTCACTTGAGCAGAGGGTTTTTAGTTACCGCCTGTCTCAAGCCCAGAGGATGGTGGAGTGTGCCTTTGGTATACTGGCTTCAAAGTGACGACTGTACAGGCGAGTCTTTGGAGCGTCACCTGAAGTTGCTGAAGTCGAGGTGAAGACAACATGCATTTTGCACAACTTCATTCGCTGGCACACTGCTGATGAAGAGGATTCAAGCAGCACAGTCTTGTGCACTGAGCCATCAGCTGGCATGCAGGGTATCACCCAGGTTGGCAGCAACAATGCCTCCAGAGAAGCGCTGGCTGTGAGAGAGAAGTTTGCCACCTATTCCTCCTCCTCTGCTGGTGAAGTGTGCTGGCAGCATGTAGCTGTCACCTTCTGAAGTAAGGTGACCACCTGGCTATAGATCTGTTGCAGGACAGTAGATGTAATTTTGCGGGACACGTGTGAGACATATACATTTACTAGACTTTACTATTATGTAAAGCACTTTGAATTACCATTGTGTATGAAATGTGCAATACAAATAAACTTGCCTTGCCTTGCCTTGCCTACTACTGATATGCCATGTAAATACTGATTTACATCGTTGGCATATTTGCCGATTCATGTTTCTGCCGGTGGATGCCCACACTCCATAAGGTTGTGCTTCTGGCAACATTAAATTCAGGAGAAAAGATATGGTTTGAGCACACACATGTAATTTCTGACCAATAGAGAGCGTGTTCATTTTTGTGAGAGTGAATGGTAATCCACTTCCAAATGGAGAGATTTGTGCTCACGCATTTCATGCGCTCTGGCATATAATGCGCTCTGGACATTAGCCATTAAAATAACTCCACAGAGACCGCCTCAAGCGCTCTGGACATTAGCCATTAAAATAACTCCACAGAGACCGCCTCAAACAAACTATTAAAATGAGAAAAAAGTAATCGATTTTTTAATTTGTGTACCGAATAGAGAATATCGTGTATTCTCGCATGTGCTGCTCGACCATTTCTGTTGGTGGTGCTCGAGCACTTGATGAGGTCCGCACTTATTCCTTTGTGCCATCCACGCGTAGTCTTCATCAATGAAAAAACACCTCTCTACGATTGCGTTGTTTGGTTATTTTCAAAGATAGAAATGACGGCTGCACAAATTGATTTTTCAATGCCAGTCACAAGTTTTTTATTATATTTCTTATTTAAATATTGTAATTTATGGTATAAAAAAATAAAATAAAAATGCGGGACACACGTTACATCTTGCGGTCACCCTAATCTGAAAACACAATATATCTAACATCAATATGAAAACAAAGGCTCTTCTAAGAAGCCACTTCTATATTCAATGAGAGAAAATAAATCCAAACATCACATTTATAAAATATCATCTAACATAGTGTATTATTTTTTATTGTGATTGTGATTTTATCAACAGCAAACAAGCTGACAGGTAGGCTATAGTATGAACATATAGTAGATGTTGACATAGGTGTTGTTAATAATGTAGATGGTAGTGTAGGAGACAAGGAGGGTGGCTCAAAGATCCCAGTCAGAAGGTCATCATCCTAAGACAATGTCATATGCAAGTTTTAAACACTGATACACGGTTAAACAGCAGTCATTTTTAGAGGTCGACCGATAGTTGATTTAACAGATACCGATAGTTAGGTTGGACCACACTGGCCAATACAGATTAATCAACCAATAGTTTTTTTAATATGGATATTGAACAAAAACTAAAATTGTGCTTTACTATTACAAAAAAAAAAAAACAGTACTGAACCATACTTTGTAAATGAATAAAAAATATTAATTATATATTGATCATTAAAGTTAGTTCATAGTTCACTAAATAATGTTAACAGAAGCAACTTAAAAATGTAAAAATGTATTAGTAGATGTTGAAATTAGCACTCTTAACTAGAAAGCCATCTTTAAATATCTACATGAAAGCATAGCATTGAAATTGCATACATATGGACATTGTATGTATGCTCTCACACTTTAACTGCTTCTATTCTAGAACACTTGATGATTATCAAATCAAAATAACAACATATGGCAGTCGCACATCAGTCAAAAAGCGCAGCGCAGTGCCGTGTCGCGTCTAGGAGAACTCACAGGTATTACACACACACACTCCCTGTATTCCATTCGGAAGGGCTCATACCTATCGCCTAATCCCTTCAAAGGGTTTACCCTCCAGAGTGAGAGCTTCGAAGGGTTGAAGGGTGTAGGGGTCAAAAAAAAATTTTTTTTGGAACGCACTTCTGTGTCACCTTAACGAGACGATCAAGGAGGCACCTTCGGCATACATATTATTTGTTGACAACCGAAAAAAACACGCTCGAAACGATGAGAGGATTGTGCAAGCTGCACCTTTTATTTTAACGTTAGTTTATTTATTTATTTATTTTTGGTTTATCGCACCAAGGCCAATAGATATTAATTCATAAGCAATTGGTTTTAAATGGATACATTTTGCCTATGCATAATTCATGCCATGTAGTTCCAAATTATGCCATATAACTTACACGTCAAATACACATAAATACGCCAAACAACTTCCCCGTGCAAAGGATCATGGGGGCCCGAAGTGTCCATCAGTTGTACCCTTCGAAATCCGTCATTCCGAAGGGCCCTTGGAAGTGGCCAGTTTTGAGCACTTCGGTTTGGAACGACCCTTCAATATGGCAGCCAAGATAGTTTTCACTCCGAAGTGCCCTTCGGAGACTGATATATCCCATTTGGAACGCAACGAATGGACGCATTTAAATCTTTATTACAAGCAATCCCGCGGGTCTTAAAGAACTTTGTTTTTCTACCTCCACAAGTGCATCTCTTATGTTGCCTTGTTTATCTAAAAGTGCACTTTTCCTTATTTTAAACCTAGCCAAAAAGCCACGACTATAATTTATTGTGAAATTATTACATTTCGGTGTCAATCCAAGTTCATTTTTACCACGAACAATGTGCATACGCACTGCAAACCGTCTGCGGTTCGTATTGCAGCGATCATTTCCACACCAAAAGCAGAACACAAATGAAAACTGATGCAAATAAAATTTATTTATTGCCAAAAATCTAGCAACACAATTCCATCTCTCATTTGCTGTTGAAGATTTTTGGCTGACGTGAGCTGGAAACTAAACAGGCCAGAGATATGTTGGTAGAGTTTAGTGAATAGTTTGTTGAATGGGCGTGGCAGGCAGAATGCAGGATGAATCACACTACAGGATTT
This sequence comes from Sinocyclocheilus rhinocerous, assembly GCF_001515625.1. Lineage (NCBI taxonomy): Eukaryota > Metazoa > Chordata > Actinopteri > Cypriniformes > Cyprinidae > Sinocyclocheilus > Sinocyclocheilus rhinocerous. The sequence continues at coordinate 95,521 of NW_015631060.1, read as the reverse complement.
TAAGCCTGATTTAAGCTAGATTTGCACGTTAACGAGCTCGCGACAGGTCGGGCTGTGATCGGGGGAAAATCAGCGGGTGATCAGCGCTCGGCAATCTTTGTGTGAGAACTACTCTACGACGCATCAAAGAGGCTCGCTGACGCATCGCCAATGCCTCGCAGACGCCAAACCAATATCTAGCATGCTAAATATCTGGACCGGTCGGCCGACTCAACATCACGTGGTGTCAGGTGTCGTGACGAGCTACAGCCAATGAGAAATCAAGGCATGGGTTGAGGTCAGCGGAAGAAAAACAGCAGCAGCAACACGGCTTTAAGAAAAGTTTGGACACAAGTAATGGCGAGTTTCTTCCCGATGTTCATTTTCAAATAAACAACTCCTGTTTCACTTATTGTTTCATGTCATTCCCTTTAAACTTCTCGCGCATATTTTCGTGACAAAATGTGGTTTGCGGACGGGATAGAGTTGTTGACTGACAGAGTTGTTGTCAGCTCGTGTAGTGTGTGACCCCCTGTTGCGGATCTTTTACATAGTGTCACGTAATGTGAACACCACAACAAATTCAAGACAGACAATCAAGTCATGTAGTCTAACCAGCACAGCGATCTGCCCATGTTTTAAGTCATGTAGTGTGAACTTGGCTTAAGCAGACTGAACAATCTGGCAGAGAATGACTGAAGACCCAGGGTTTAAATACTGGAGGCAGATGAGTTGATTGGCAGCAGGTGATTCACATTCAGCAATCAGCCACAGAGAGGAGTGCATAGCCATGCCCAGGATACACCAACTCACAGACACACAGACAAAGGAAAAACACTACTGGCCAAAAAATCCAAATCTCTAAAGCCTTCTATACACTGCACGATTTTCGGCTTTCCCAGACGAAAGATTGGCATTGTGAAAGAATCGTGGCAATTTCTGTGATCGTGGCTCCTGTCCTATGTCGTACAGTGAGAGAGGTTCAAAGACGGCCTTTGTCACGGTCTTGCGACCAAAGATAGCTTACGATCATTTTCTGACAGTGTCAGAAATTCAGCATGATCATCGCACAGTGTGTTTGCTGCTACAACTCATGTCTACTGACCAGCCAATAAAAATGCGACATGGTGCTAAAGCATAAAACTGCTTACCTCAAGCTCTTATCCATTCCACTTTTGCCACTTCCACTTTTTTTCAGCACACATAAAAACTACAACTGCCAAAGTGTGATTCATTATGCTCTTTTTGTTTACCACTAGCACATGCTAATGACGTTTTATTCTTCTGTAGTAACGTGCGTCGTAGCTGATAAATGTCGAACCCAAGTTTATCAGATCCATGTTGCACAGTGCGATTTGCAATGATCTTATAGGATTGCTAAAATCATGCAGTGTGTAGAAGGCTTAACACAGTGTATTTTTGCTGTGCGGCATCCGCTGAATTAAAGTGACAGCACATTGTTCAAGGTAAAAATGAACATGGATTGACACGGAAATGTAGTAAACTCACAATAAATTGATATAATTAAAGTCTACTGTGTTTCACAGTCAACACGTGGATTTTTGTTGAAAACAAGGAAAAGTGCACTTTTAGATAAACAAGGCAAAGGCAACATAAGAGATGCACTTGTGGAGGTAGAAAAACAAAGTTCTTCAAGACCCGCGGGATTGCTTGTAATAAAGATTTAAATGCAAAAGAGAAAACACGAGAGTCGACTGTTTCTGTCAGTGTTTTAATTTAAAATGTTTGTGATAGCCTACTTTTAACAAGAAAAGTAGGCTATATACTGTGTTCAAATGTGTTGCCACTTGCTTGAGCAACTTAATATACAAACCTAAAAGTCAAATGCATGAATAATACGTTATTATATTTATTGAGTTTAAACGAATGTCTATAAAAGATTGTTACTGTACTGTGACAAAAGAGGATCACAATGCTGAAAAAGCATTTTCAGTAACGTTTGGATTTGAAATCAAAATAATGGATAAATGTTGTGTTTGTGGTAGGCGTTAATAATTCAACGGCCCGTTGTAAATTATTCCTTATATATATATATATATATACACACACACACACACACACACATACATATATGGGATACGATGGGAATATATTTATCCCATATAATATGGGATAAAATTATATGGCATTATATGGAATTGTTCCAACTTCTAATAGGTTTCATATATGTTTTTACTTTATATGAGCATACATTGCATATATTGATATTTCATATTTGCACATATATTGCATTTCTGTATAGGGAAGCTTAACTTGTTTTACTGACAAGAGAATAGCATTTGAATAGCACTTTAAATCTAATAAGGGAAATTCTTCTAGTTTTAATATCTGGGAAGATATCAGATGTGAAATGCATTAGTAATGTTATAGTAATGATATGTATTAGCTTATTGTATTGTTTTATGTAGTACATTTGATTTGTCATTAGACACAATCCAAGGTCTGTTTGTAATGCCCATGTAATTTTCTGATCGCAATTTTAGTTAATGTAAAATAATTATGTGGTAATACAATATAAGCTAACCCTCACCCTATGTTGTACAGTATGCTAGCATAGAGCTAACTTGATGTGAGCAAACTATTGCTTTTGCCATGTAAAACATGATGCGGTATATTAAATAACTTAATGCTGAGTACTGATTGCCATTTCTCATTGTGCCCTTTTTGTTTTCTTTTTCTTTGTGAAACGAAAATCTAGAGTCAATTCAGTCTAGTTTTGGCTATAGGGCTGAAAATGTACTAGTTGACAGTTATGAAAATCCAGTTCACACTGAGAAGGACTTAATGGGCTGTGAATCATCTTTCCCTGAGAAGTTAGATTCTTTACAGTCGGATAACACAAGCTCTGGTGAAGAAGCTCATTTGGAAAGTAGATCGGAAACGCAAATATAACACACAATGCATTTTATAATTTATTGAAAATTCTAAAGTAGGCTACCATCATCCATCATTGCCAGCTGATGCAAGAACACTACTTAGAATTTCACGGTCAGAGTCAGTGGTTGTCCAGGAAAAGGCTGGTGGGACATACTATTACTTTAGAATCCAATGAAAAAGTCAATGAAAAAAATTGTCCTCCTACTTTGGAGGAAAATGAGTGCAAATTTGCTAGTGGTGTATGCCTAGAACTATAAGCAAATGTGGATGGGTTGCCAGTTTCCAAAAGTTCGTCCACCCAATTCTTGCCCATTCTTGGAGTCATCAAGAAACTCCCCAAGCATCAGTCATTTGTGATCGGGCTTTTCTGTGGCACCAGCAAACCATCACTCATTGAGTACCTGGAAAATTTTGTGGCTGAAGTTGTTGCGTTGGAGAAAGGATTTACATTTCAAGGAATTACCAATAGGCTCCAACTATGCTCAATGGTCTGTGATGCTCCAGACAGAGCTTTTTTTTGACGAATATTAAAGGAAAACAACAAAGTCAGAAAAACAAAATCCTTGATGTCATTGTGAGCATTAACCCTTTTTAGCGGTAAGGTCCCACATGTGGGATTTTTATTTCCGTGCCCCTGGGAGTACGGTCCCACATATGAGATTTAGAACGCTAAGTGACGTCACATAACTGCCAAATTCAAACTGCTAGCAGTGTTTATAACCACATAATGTTTATTTTAGGTTTCAGACATTTGAATACACAGAAGAACTAGTAAAACAATACATTTAGAGTTTGTGAAATACACACAGATGTCTATGGAAGCAGCAATAACAATCCATTCAAATTTAATTTGCCGTTTTATTCTTATCAGATACACATAGTGTAAGTAACTATAAAGTTTACGCTATTATTCTCCCAGTTCACCAGCCACTTACTTGCATGTTTTTCGGGAGGAATTGATGAATTCACGTGCTGTAAATCCGACTGACAGGACTCTCTGAACTGCAACGCGAACAAACATGGCGGCGCCCATCTCACATTACAGATCAAGATCATTTATGATGGTTTTTAAATGACACAACACACTCACTTACATGTATTTGTGAAACAGAATATCAGATAGTTGATGATATGGTAAGAAAGTGTGTGAATATTTTGAATAAAAAAGGAAAAACGAAATAAAAGCGATCCATCTGTCATACAGTGTTTTCGGGGCTGCAGTGTGTCACGTGACAAGCATGACGCGTCGCCATGGAAACATAAGGGGAAATGTAAAAGAGAGGTCGCCTAAAAAAACTCACTCTGGGGGGTCAGTTAGAATTAGGGATGGGCATTTTTGGCAATTTTTCGTTTTGATCATCGATAGGTTTAAAAAACGATTAATCGAGTACTCGGGGGATGGGGCATGGCCGTCATGGAGATAATGAAAATATCTGAAGACTGTTATAAATTAAAATATGACATGAAAACCTGTCTATGAAAACATGAACACGTGATTAGAACACTGTTAGATTATGATTATGATGCAGCAATGTTATTAATAAAGAAGCATATAAAAAGGAATAGCTTGTGAGGTGAAGAGGTGAAGTGACTTTATGGCAATAAACTGAAGCCCGTTCTATGACACATCCATGTTATTAATTAGATAACTTAGATACATAACATAGACGTAACATTATAACTTGTATCTGCACAAAAGGATGCAAATGCCAGTGAACTTTAAGTTACGCGCTATAGCGAGAGTGAGGAGAGAGCTCCCGCCGTGATGCGCTTTCATGACAGCGCACTGAAACACGGGCAAGGACAGAATTTACTATAGATTTCTATAAAGTTCTCATTATAATGCTATGTTTATGGCAGATTTGTGCTATATTTTCATCTACATTATTAAAGGGGTCATATGATGCTATTTTAAAGATCATTATTTTGTGCATTTGGTGTAACAGAATATGTTGACATGCTTTAATGTTCAAAAAACACATTATTTTTCAAAACTGTACATTATTGTAGGTCCTCTATGCCCCGCCTCTCTCAAACGCGTCATTTTCTACAAAGCCCCCTCCTTTGACAAGCGCAGTCTGCTCTGATTGGCCAGCTGACCCAGTGCATTGTGATTGGCCAAACACCACAAGCACGCGTCGGAAATGTAACGTCCCTTACCATAATCGCAACTTCAGCTTTCAAAAGTAAATATCAAGACAGTTAATAATGTCCACTGAAAAAGAGGCGAATCAGAACATAACACCGACTGTGACATTACAGTCGAGATCACTAATAGTTACGCCACCAACATTTGCATATACCCGCCCATGTTCTATGCCAGCTGCCAGCCGGACCTGCACAGCCGAATCATCAGAAGTGAAGTTCTGCAGGTATTGTGAAGAAACAAGTGAGGATAATAGCAAAAATGGCAGATCATGGAAATAAAAAACATTGAGCCGCACTGTGAAACAGCCAATCAGAGTAGAGCTCAACATTATTATTCATGACCCTTCCAAATAAGGTAAAAACAGACCATTTCATTCTAGGGAAAAATCCTAGGGTTGTAAATGGACATGTAACACCGTTTCTGGAGATTTTTTGCCCTCACCTAAGCCACATACCTTCTATGTAGATATCAGAGAACAATTTAAAATATTGTATCAATGCATTCTATGACACCTTTAAGTGATTCCATAAATTGCCTGCACGTTTTCGAAGCCATACGAATAGGCCATACGAATTATGCCATTGAACAAATATGATGAAAAAAGCACTGCTGCATTATTATAACATCAGTATTTTTATTTTTTATTTTTTTAAAGAAACATCTAAATGCAATATGACCGTCTCAAATAACTCAGATAGTCATGTCGGGCATTGCATTTGTGCATGAAACTATGCAGCGTATTCAGCATGTTAATAAATGTTGATATCACAAAGCACCCTATATTAGATTAATCAGATGTAGCTATTACAATTTCATCTGCAAAAAGTTTGCGAATGCAAACGTGAGCTTGACCGAAAAGTGTAACTCCGATTCATAAATTAATTATGAATAGAATTTAAAGGATATTTTCAGCACAAGATAAAAACTATGACAAACAAAAATTTTGATTTCCGTCGTCTCTCCAAATGTTTCTGAAATAGCCTTCTAAACCTTGATTTTTCGTTCGTTATTGTAATTAGGCTACAAATGTCACGAATCCGGTCCATGAACTTTCCATTTCATTGACTCTCGCACTACACACTGTTGCACATCACCCCGGACTACATTTCCCATCATGCATTGCACTGATTGCACTCAGCACGAATTGCACACACCTGTTTACACTGATTGCACCCAGCTGTTTCATATCACTTCCTCACTATTTAACACTCACTCTGTTCCCTTCCCTCTGCCGAGTATTGTTTCAGCGATTATCTTTCCCCAGATAGCTACTTTACGGAGCCCTAGTCTTTTGCCTTAGCCTTAGCCTTAGCCTTAGCCTGTTTTCTCCGGTTTTTGATCTTCACCTGGTTCCCTGGATTCACCCCTTTTGTCTTGCCCCTTTTTGATTCTGTCTGCCGATCGTCGACCTGCGCTAGCCCTAGGACTATTCTTGTGTTTTGCCCACCATATACCTGTCTGCCATTATCTGACCCATGCCTGCTTTATGACCACGTCTCTGTCTTCTCCACAATAAAGCTTTGCGAATGGATCCGCAAGTCTCACGTCTCGTCAGCCACGTAACAACAAAATATAGCCAATGCATTTTTATTTTATAAAGTCTTCTATTTTATTATTATTTGTCTTTGTGTTTTTATTATCAAATATGATTTAAAAATGAACACACGAAGATACTTTTGCTTTTATGCTACTTTATTCAACAGTAATTATTTAACAAAACGTTGTCTTATATGTAACTTTTGCAGCATATGTCAAATCAGCCGTACATTTGTTTTTTCAAAGCTAAAGAAAAAATTTCAACAAAGTTTAACCAAACAACTGCTATGAGGTGTAAAACAGAGACCGAATAGCTAATTTAACTATGGCTGGTAAAACTCAAACAAACAAACAAACAAACTGTAACAAAGTTCGTAGTTCGGGAAGGAGGCGGGAACCAGCGAACATTCAAACAAAACTTTAATAATAAAATAAACAGAATCAGACAGAACCAAAACAAAGTAAAGTCCAGGCCTGGTCCTCTCTCGTCTTGCACTGTCGTCAATCCTCCTTTTATCCTTCCGGAGCTCCTCTGTGGGACTCGAGACCAGTGAGTGGCGCAGGTGTCGTGAATTATCACTTACTCCACCGGCCTCGCTACGTTCCCACGGCTCGCAGGCCGGGGGGTACCCACGAGACTGCGCTCTACTCCCCCCCTGCAAGGACAGACAGACGAGGCGAGAGAAAAGGAGACGGAAGGATGAGGAGAGACAGAGACAAGAGAGGGGAGAGAGGAAAAAAAAAGTATTGTTCCAGTTCACAGACACACTGCCGCTCGGCCCTCCACCAGCTGGGTAAACTCTTCCACGATGCCTGGCGGCGGCACTGGATGGCCCTCGGTGGATGGCCCGACACTCCTCCATCGCCCGGTGGACGGCGATGGCTCCTCCAAAAAAAAATCTTGTTCCGGTTCACAGACACACTGCCGCTCGGCCCTCCACCAGCTGGGTAAACTCTTCCACGATGCCTGGCGGCGGCACTGGATGGCCCTCGGTGGATGGCCCGACACTCCTCCATCGCCCGGTGGACGGCGATGGCTCCTCCAGATTCGGGGCAGCCGTCGGGAGTCCCCCGTTCCCTGCTCCTCCCCATCATGGCGGATGGCTGCAGGCTCCGGCCTCAGGCGAACGGCGGCGACTCCTCCGCTCCCTCCCGGCAACTCACTCCAGCCCACCGCCTCGAGCGTCCATGGCGGCAGACTGCTCCGCCATGCTCGATGTCACCGCGGATTCACCACAGTGGCGTGGGATCTCTGGCAGCGTGTCCCTCCTTCCTCACGGGTTTCGGCACCAATGTAACAAAGTTCGTAGTTCGGGAAGAAGGAGGCGGGAACCGGCGAACATTCAAACAAAACTTTAATAATAAAATAAACAAACAGAACCAAAACACAAAATAAAGTCCGGGCCTGGTCCTCTCTCATCTTGCACTGTCGTTACTCTTCCTTTTATCCTTCCAGAGCTCCTCCGTGGGACTTAAGACCGGTGAGTGGCGCAGGTGTCGCGCATTAGTATTTACTCCACCGGCCTCGCTCCGTTCCCACGGCTCTCGGCCCCGCCCCTCTTGTCACACAAACAAAAAGGATATTATATTTACCACGACTACTGAAACTTAAAAAATAGGCTACAGCCTAAAAATTTTTGTTCAAAAAGATGAGTCGTCTACGTGCTCAGGTGTGCGGAGTCTTTTCACAATTAAGCCGACGGTGGAAAAAACGTGCTCCGCTGGAACAGATGTTGCAGGAACAGCCAGGTACCACTGGGCAAGGATGCTCAGCTTTGTAAACCGATTCTCATTTACCTTCCAACACAGTAAAGGATCCTGGTTCACGGAAGTAGCTATCGACTTCAGTGTCACGTGAACAAACATCACTCACACCGTAATCCATAGCTGCTGCTCCTTCAGGCTGAGGGTCACTTTGCATGGGTGTAACAGGATTTGTGACTGTGTCGTAAAGTTGTTTAAGATTCTCCTTTCTCTCCTCTCTCTTGAAGCTCTGTCTCAAGAAACTTCAGGTGCTTGTGTCTTGGATCCAATTAGGGCTGTCGCGATTCGTCGATTTTATTCGACTATTTGATTTTTTTAAATCCTCGACTTCATTTTGCTCGCGTCGACTAACCGGCAAAATACCGGAAGTGGCGCATTTCACAGACGAGAATGTATAAAACACATTATTAGTCTGTTTTCCAAGGCTGCATGATATATTAAACCCATTTAAAAATCATAATTAAGCATAATTGTGAATTCACAAACGGTACGATTTAATTAAATGATTATATGTGATGCAGTTCTAATACAGTATATGCGCTTTAATTATTTAGGGCGTGTAGGTTAAGTACATGCGTCAAACAGCAGCTCCGTTCACAGTAGTTCCACAGGAACTGTTATCATTTACATGTGTGGAGCGTCTCAAACTCCATCTCTGCATGTTGTTGTGAGTTTGGGTTTATTACAACGTTCATCTGGGAACACAACATGCGCCATTTCATCAGATTTTTAAGGTAAATCATTTATGAATCTACGCAAACACAGGAGAATAAATCGCGGTTTCAAAATAAAAGCTCAAACACTCACTCTGAGTTTACACGTTTTGATGTCCACATATTCATTTAATTACAGTGGCTATAGCATTTCTGTCCTAAAGAAATGGCCAAATATTAAATATTAAGGGTGTACTCACACTAGGCGTTTTAAACCATTGCCCGAGCGCGTTTGACCCCCAAAGCCCGGTTCGTTTGACTAGTGTGAGCGCTCCGTGCCGTGCTCGGGCGCGGTTCATTTAACCGTCCCTGGCCCAGTTGGAAGAGGTGGGCCAGGGCACGGTTCAGTTGAGCTCGGGCGCGTACAAGGAGTGTGAGCGGTAACCGCGCCGGAGCACGGATCAAATACTGTTTTGTAGGGATGCATCGATACCACTTTTTCCAGTACTCGCCCGATACCGATACTTTTATTTTTGGTACTTGCCGATACCGAGTACCGATACCAATATTTTTATTGCATTTGTACATTTTTTAAATATTGGGTACAGAAAACAAAAGAGTATGTATAATGT
>NW_015631060.1:83416-85346 GCF_001515625.1 Sinocyclocheilus rhinocerous | reverse complement strand
TGTCTGTTGTTCTGTTGTCGGTGTTTCATTGTCTGAATATGGCACTTATCACATGCTGTGTGGTATCGGCGTTTGGTATCGGGGCATTTTAACGAGTACGAGTACGAGTACAGGAGCTCAGTATCGGGCCCTGGAATACTGGTATCGGTATCGGTGCATCCCTACTTTTCATGCATCGTTTAGTGCAAGTGTGAGTGCAGGCCAGCGGGGGAGTGGGGAGGGTGAATAACAAAGCAACCGTGCCTAGTGTGAGTACACCCGTTTTATTTCCAAATTCATTTTTTTCCATTTTAATTTTTCTATACTCTGTTTTAATGGTTAAATTAAATTTTATTAATCAAAAAGCCTGTCTACTTAATAGAGTTTTACAGTTTTATCTTTACCAAATTCTGTTTTCCATTATTTTCTGGATTCCATTTTAATGGTTCCATTACATTTTAATAATCAAAAGCAGATAGATTAATCATTAGCGGCAGCCCTAGATCCAATGTTGTCGCAATCAGATGTAGCGGCACTTTCCCAGCATCCTCAGCAACAGTGATTATGCACCGTTTCAGAGATTCTGCCACAGCTGTCTTGAATTCCGACACTCCTGGAGACTCATCGGTTTGTGTGTTTAGGTGTCTCATGATGAGGCTGTATGTGATTGGATAGACCATCGAAACGCAAACATGCATCTCACTGCACATTGCTGTTGTGGCGCACTTCAGACTGGAGAACAGGTGTCAGTTCGTCTACAATCTGCCAGTGCTCATCTTTCAACTCAAGTGTCTTCTCATCAGCAAATTTTGTAAAATTGCGATCTGACAGAACAGCGCACACAGCCCATTTTTGTTCAAAAAGACGTTCAAACATATCGCACACAGAATTCCACCACGTGCGACTGTACTGGATAAGTTTGTGTTCGGGTACTTTCTACTGTTGTAGTTTCTGGCGAAGTGCGGCTGTAGCCACTGTGTGTATAGCCATCTATTCTTGCCGTGACTGTTTTGCGTGACGGGACGTCATACTGGGGCTCAACGTAATGCATGGAATTTTTAAATCCTGCTCCGTCGACAAAAATAATGGGCAGCAAATCTTTCAGCGATTAGCTGTCATCTTCTCGGTTCTGCCTGTGTTGCATTTTGGTCTAACAGCAAATGAAGCAATACTCGTCTGAATTGCCGCTCTATTATCGCCAGACATTTTATGTACAAATGTTAAATGATAATGTATTGTACTTGTAGATTTGTGTAACAGCTTGGCGCTGCACAGCTTGCATTGAACTGTATTTTCATCTGTCTTGTCAAAGTGAAGCCAGACATCACTATGTGACTTCGAGGCCATTCTCTCTCTTCTCGCGTCTTTTGACGCATGCTGTGGCAAGCTAAACAATCAGAGCTCAGGGCGCTTCCCAAAGTGCTGTTTACATATATATATTTGTGTATAGTGTCACGAATCCTGTCCATGGACTTCCGTTTGATCACCACCAGAGGTCACCCTTTCATTACATTGACTCGCGCCTTCCTTTGGATACTCTTTTGTCTTGCCTGTAATGTACCTGCTTGCCACTGTCTGACCCATGCCTGTTTTATGACCACGTCTCTGTCTAAATAAAGCCTTGCAAATGGATCCACACGTCTCACGTCTCGTTCGCCCCATTACAGAATACTAGTTTAATCCGTGAAGGTCCCCGCTCATCTCTCAGTCAGTTTATGGACTATGCTTTGTTGACTGTTGGTTCAACGTTCACTGTGGGTGTCGTGGAGGAAAGCAACCCCACACTCACTCGTGTAATGGCGGCCGCACTAGAGCACGCTCACGAAATGGCGGCGACAACGGAGCCTGATTGCAAAATGTCGGACACAACAGCGCCCCGTTATGTCACAGCTGATATTCCTGAGTCAAGTCAAGTCACAGTTGATCTTCATGAGTCAAGTCAAGTCACGGT
>NW_015631060.1:82790-83201 GCF_001515625.1 Sinocyclocheilus rhinocerous | reverse complement strand
TGACCACGCCTTTAAATAAAAGCTTTGCAGATGGATCCGCACGTCTCTCGTCTCGTCGGCTCCGTTACAGAATACTCGGCCCCACAAGGATCCAGCGGCTTTTCAAGTGGACACTGGCCAGGTATGGACATTGCAAGACTGTTATTAGCCCTCAAACAGGGCACACGATCGCTCGAGTACTATATTCAAGAGTGTTTGAACGTTGCTTATTTTTCTGATCTGCCGGACTGTGTGCTCATAGACTTCTTTTGTGAGGGCATTAATCAGCCGCTCAAATCACGTTTAATCCGTGAAGGTCCCCGCTCATCTCTCAGTCAGTTTATGGACTATGCTTTGTTGACTGTTGGTTCAACGTTCACTGTGGGTGTCGTGGAGGAAAGCAACCCCACACTCACTCGTGTAATGGCGGCC
>NW_015631060.1:58605-82605 GCF_001515625.1 Sinocyclocheilus rhinocerous | reverse complement strand
TATTCCTGAGTCAAGTCAAGTCACAGTTGATCTTCATGAGTCAAGTCAAGTCACGGTTGATCTTCCTGAGTCCAGTCAAGTCACGGTTGATCTTCCTGAGTCCAGTCAAGTCACAGTTGATCTTCATGAGTCAAGTCACGGTTGATCTTCATGAGTCAAGGTCACAGCTGCTCGTCATGAGTCCAGTCACGTTTCAACTGATCTGCCAGAGCCTCGTCATGTCTCAGCTGATCTGCCAGAGCCTCGCCACGTCTCAGCTGATCTGCTAGAGTCTCACCACATCTCAGCTGTTCGTCCAGAGACTCGTCACATCTCAGCAGTTCGTCCAGAGTCTTGTCACGTCACAGCTGATCTTCCAGAGTCTTGTCACGTCTCAGCTGATCTTCCAGAGTCATGTCACGTCCTGTCTGTTACACCCAGATGATCAAGGTCAGCCCTTCGGTATCCCAGTCTGGTATCCAGTGTGAGGGATGCACCGCTGGTGTCTGCACGCGCAGCTGGTATCCCCAAACCCACTCACTCTAGCCCTCCTGTTCCTGAACTGATTCCCCTGTCTGAAGCGCTTCCCATGATGGGAATCGCTTTTTGGTGTATTTGGGCTGCATACACTACCACAGAACCTCCCGAGGTGGGGGCGCTCGCTTCAGCTCCTTGCGTGGTGGTGGCGCTCAGCGACGCACTCTCAGCCTGTCGTGTTGCGGTCGAAGAGACCGTTACTGACTTCTCCCTGTTTCCTGATGTTACTGCTGTAGAACCTCCAGAGGTGGTGGCAACTGCTGCAGAACCTCCAGAGGTGTCAGTGGTATCCATTTATGAACTCTCTGCCTGCCCAGCCACGGCCAAGGAGGCCGTTTATGAGTTCTCAGTCTGTCCTGTCGCGGTCAAAGGGACCGTTGCTGAACTCCGTACCTGTCCTGTTAAGGAGAATGTTAATGAACTCTCCCTGTTTCCTGTTGGTACTGCTGTAGAACCTCCAGAGGTGGCGGAATCAGAATTGTAGTCCCTCCAGCAGATTGCACATTAACCGAGGAACTGAAGGCCCAGCTGCAAGCTGTTGTTGACCCAACCTCACAATCTCAAAACCTTGGCAGGGACAAATATTTATCGGCATTACATTTTGTGATCTTTCATTCTTAAATGACAGTGAAATGTTTACAATGTATTACCAATAGACTCAGAACAAAACCAGATAAAGTAAAAATTAAACTTTTGTTAAACCTTTAATAAAATAAAGTAATTGTTTTGAATGTTTTCTTTCTAAAATAAACAGAGCAGTAAGAACATTTAACAATTAATTGCAAGATTCTACAATCACTATATATACAGAAAAATTATTTTCTATGGAATCAGAATAAAAAGAAAACAAATAAAATTTGATTTAAAAAAACAACAACACTTTGCCTGTTTTCTTTCGGGTGTTAGGGTTACAATAAGAACATTTAACAACATATATCAGTTTTCTATGCCCTGAACATGCAACTACATTTAATATGGAATTGTATGCTACTCACAAATTTGGATTTTACACTCTGTTAAATCCAAAATCAGAGTTGATAGCCTGCAGCATGACTACCTTGAACGAATTGTAGTTGCCCATGTGTGCTAAAGGAACAGTAATTTTTCTGGCACAGGCACTTACAACTGGGTAGCAGATTCGGTGTGCAGGCATCCTCTGATGACAATCATGATCAAAGTGCAAAGCAATTTTGAATTATTGACGCTCTGACATGAGAAGTGGCTGTGTCCCTGGCCAGTAAGCCATTGCATTACACGGGGGACGGCAGGGTGTCTCCGTCAGGGATATCATCTGCAAGCAAAAGAGCATGTCATCTCAACCAAAAGGGATTCTACAATATAGCTGACCATAAATATTTTTCATTAAATCACAAAAAACCAAGCGACAGTGTAAAAAGTTTGTATGACAGCTGTTAATGTCTAATGCTCACTGTGATGTCACATGAATTTTCAGACAACATTTGTCTTTTCTTAAAGCAGCTTAGTCTCGTGTAGCCTGACGGCTGAAGGTCTGGAATCCATGGCAGCTTTCATTGGCCTGCCCATGAGGCCATTTGACCGACATGTCAAACAACCAATCACAGTTCGTTTCGTTCATCGTCACGTTTCGGGGCGTGGAAATGTTGCCACAATAACAGACCAGTGTGTAAAACTCTCGGACGTATTTTAAAGATTCTATGCCGCGAACTTTAAATATGTCACATACCTTTGAAAATCCAGCGTTTAGTTGATACTGATAAGCGATCGTCGTCACAGTTGTAAACACGGCGACTTCCTTCTTTCGTGAGGGGGTTTGGCGTCACGGCATCTTTGTTTCTAGGTGGAACGTTGGAAACAAACCAGGGCTGGTCCACCCTGAGCAAGACTAACTGAAAACACCTCTCCTGCGGTCCTGAAAGAGAAAGCACAAACATACACAAAGATCAAGTCTGTTAAAACATAATAACATGTAAATACAACAGGTAGAATAACTAAAATAAAAAATTGCTAACCTCAAATATCCCTTCTCCAGATCACTTAAGGAGTAGATAGGGCTCTTCCCACTCTTGTGTCCTCGATGCTCAAAGAGGTGTTTCTCAATCTCACCAATCAAATCTATAAATGCATGTACATATTTTGTAGGAACTACATATTAAGAAAAAGCATTTTATTCACTTCAATACAGTTTAGATCCAATGTCCAATGTTCCCATATTGGATTTATAATGGAGCACATTTAACTACAAACAGAAAACAGTGCAATGTTGATTCCTGATTGGTCATTGCTTAGTGGTTGTACAAATTCAAGATTGTAACAAACTAAGGAAAAACACTTTGTCGTTGTTTAATTTTGACATTTGTTAAAGGGGTCATATGATGCGATTTCAAGTTTTCTTTTCTCTTTGGAGTGTTACAAGCTCTTGGTGCATAAAGAAGATCTGTAAAGTTGCAAAGACTAAAGTCTCAAATCCAAAGAGATGTTGAAAACTACGTGTTTGAGAGAGGCGGGGCATAGAGGACCTACAATAATGTACAGTATTTGAAAAATAATGTGATTTTTGAACATTAAAGCATGTCAACATATTCTGTTACACCAAATAATGATCTTTAAAATAGCATCATATGACCCCTTTAAGACTTGATATACTTATTTTAATGGAACCTTTCCCTCAGAATAAGCCTGACACTTATAAAATGTTTATATATATTCTCATATCAAGACATTCTTACCAAGAGTATTTAAAACCAGCCAAAAGATAAAAATGCTAGATTTTACTATTTTTGCATTGTTTTCAAGACATTTGTACTGCTTGAATCTAGTTAAACTATCTAAATTTACTTAGTTTTTTCTTTCTTTCTTGTTTTAAGATGGTAAGAACTTTTTTTTTTTGCCCCAAGTTTTTCTTTATTATTTCAAGACATTTTATCAAGTAAAATTTTCTCACTCCATTGGCAGATAATTTTGCTCGATTTTAGTTTTTTTTTTCTTACTTTGTTTTATTTTTGCATGTTGATTTTTTTTGCTGTGAATGTGCTGTTTTGTTGTGCTTTATTGATGTTAATACACAGATGGTGGCCAGTCCATGTTGGGCTTGACTATCAATAAACATTATCTGGTGAATTTAAGTGGCAAGTGTCCTGGTCCTTCTTGTACACAATGCAGAGGAGAGTAACAGCGGGCAAAACAGACCGGTTACAGTTGAAGGAGAAAAAGCTGAATGTCCTGGCATGGCCTGATCAGAGCCCAGACATAAACCCCACTGAAAATCTGTGGAATGACTTGAAGACTGCAGTCCACAAACGCTCACCATCAAATTTAACTGAACTTGAGCAGTTCTGCAAAGAAGAGTGGGCAAATATTGCAAAGTCTAGACGTGCAAAGTTAGTAGAGACGGAGACAAATCCCAACAGACTAAAGGCTGTAATTAAAGCAAAAGGTGGTTCAACAAAATACTGATACAAGGGGGTGATCCTTTTTACAACTCAGTGATTCTGGTTGTTTCTTTTTTTTTTCTTCTGACATGTTGGTGTTAAATCTTTCACTTGGATGTTAGAAGTTGCACTGATTAAATACAGCTGGATAAAACCAAAACTGTGTCCGTCTTCATTTCAGGCTGCAAAGCAACAAAATGTGATTCTTTTAAAGGAGGGAGGAGGGAGGAGGGGTGTGTGATTATTTTCTATATCCACTGTGTATGTGTGTGTGTATGTGTGTATATATATATATATTACTAAAAGTTACTAAATAGTTGCAAAACAGAAAAGATAACACACACACAACCTGGATTTACCAGACTTTGAAAATTAAATTTGTACAGATTTAATTTTGTGTTGGCAAGTATTTAATTATTCTACCCAGATAAAAACATTGGATTACTCAACAGATATGCAACTCATTGCCTTCATGCAGTTTTCATGCTGTTGCTGATATGCCGATGGTTATAAATTGATCAAAAATCAGCCGATAAATATTGGTGGCCGATGCATTGGAGCATCTCTAATTAAAAGTTATTAAAGTTATTAAACATGTAGTCACTATTTACTCACCCTCATTTCATTCAAAAATAATGACACTACATGTAACATTAAAACATTCACAGTGGGAAGCACAACCTGATCAAACTTAAAGATATATGGTAACACTTTATTTTAAGGTCCAATTCTTACTATTATCTAGTTGCTTATTAGCATGCATATTACTAGCATATTAACTGTTTATTAGTACTTATAGGCACATATTAATGCCTTATTCTGTATGACTGTTTTAGATCCCTTAACCCGACCCAATACCTAAACTTAACAACTACCTTACTATTAATAAGCAGCAAATTAGGAGTTTATTGAGGGAAAACTCTTAGTTAATAGTGAATATGTGTTCCATATTCTAAAGTGCTACCAGATTATACAGATAGATATATATTTCCAAATCTATTGATCATCTTAAGAACATTTCTTCTAAAAAAAAAAACAGTTTTACAGCTGCATAGGATAATCAAAAATGTATTAAATAATTTTAAATCAATGCAATGAAAAATCAATTTTCCTTAAGTTATAGCTGTAGAAAGTAGCAGCAATGTAATTCACACAGTTCACCACAGGACAGCTTTCAGTTTTAAACCTAAATTATAATGTATTTCTACTAAACAAAAGGGGTAAGATGTTGTATTGCTGCACATTTCATAGCAGGTTCATGTGTTTGATGGCAGCATGTCATTAAAATAGACACATGAGACAAGCAATTAAGTATGTATAGTTAAACAAAATCAGAATCTGTTAGGAAGAGCAATTTGAGAGAGGCAGTGACTCAATGAGTCAAGCATAAAAAAGTCACAATCCATGCAATTTTATGCATAGATTATATTTTTTGTTTGATATATTTTCACTTTAAAGTATAAATAATGCTCTTGTTTACAACCTTGTTTTGGTTATTTTCAATGGTTTTAATGATCTTATTTACTCAGATATTGTTTACTTACACAGGAACAAACAATTTCCATAAAATAATCATGCGTCACATCCTGCACTGAATATAGGTTATAAAATAATACATTCACAAGGGGAAAATAAGAAAACCACTGAAACTGGTGTAGCTGTTTTTATCATCATAAACCCAGGTGTTCGGCCAAAGTTCTGTAGACGTTTGATCACCAGACTCCAGTGTGAGAACAATACCATTGCTGGCATTACCACTGGTGACAGGCTTCCAAGAAAACACAGAGCATTGAGTTTGACCATTCTTCAAGAGACTGACTGCCATTTTGGTTCCACTGTGACAATGAGCGTAAAATCTGAAGTAATAGACTCCGTTCATTGGTGCTGTGAAGACACCTGTAAAATACATGTACATTGCCACAGAAAATGTCATCATATGTAAACAGGATTATGAACTGCATGCGACTCTTTGTCATGTCTCTTACCAGTATTTGAGTCATAGGCACTTCCAAAATTACTGAAAACTCTTCTGTAACTAGAGTTTTCGCAGTACCAATGGGCCCAGTGTGTCCTATTCCAAATGGCAGAAGTCCAGCTGAGAAGGCAACTTTTTTGGCTGTGAACAATAGTGACTTGTTCTTTGTCATCAAAACCATTAAAATATGTAATGTAAATAAATAAATTAATAATAATAAATAACTACAGAAACCAACATTGCTTTTTACTTGCCTTCATTTTCTTTCTGTAAAGATTCAAGCTTATTTTGTGAGTCAATTACTGCGCTTTTTAAAGCTGTTTGGAATACACATAAGATAATTTCACAATGTCAGTGAACAATTACAAAAATACGTTTTTCCGTAATGACAACTGATGACAACATTTAACCTTCCACCTTACCTGCATTCTCACACATTACTTTGGTCAGTGTTTCTTCTAATTTTTGTATCCTTTCCTCCATGTTTTTAAGCTTCTCAGACTCAGCATTAATGTTCATGTTGAAGACCCGACCCTTGAAGGCCAACTAAATAGATGAGAATGATCTGTAAAATAGAAGAAAATAAAGGAGACTGGAGAAATTGGGTCCGCAGGTCAAGTCATTGCTTGAAATGTATTAAATATTTAAACAGGAGAAGCATTTGTCTGTCAGAGTGAGCAGTAGCTTTAGGCTCCGTCCACACGGAGACGCGCTTAAGCTGTATACGCATAAATTTTGTATCGTATAGGCGTTTCGTCCAGACGGAGCCCTTGCGTTTTCGTGTGGACAGCGAATCCATATATTTTCTGAAACGATGACGTCATCAGCCCACGTCTCGCCCCTAGTCAACGTCTCGCCGCTAGTCAGACACCGCTACATCACTTAACAGCAACAAAAACATGAACAAACACTGAACGATTGTCTTTTTAGTAACTAACATTAACACAGATTAATAAATGTATTGTTCCATGTTCGTTTGTATACCGCGCTTAAGGTTTATGCGCATAGTCCAAGTCTTCTTCTCCATTTTTAGTGTATCTCTGTGGCAGAATTACAGCGTCACATACTGCTCTGGCATGTATACTACACTGTTTTGTGTCGGTTACGTGTGGACGCAGATATTTCTTGAGACGAGGGGGAAAAAAAGATCGGATAGGGAAAGCTCTGGCTTCGTGTGGACGTAGCCTTAGTGTGCTTGCTGTGTTTGTTGACCTGGATTAGCAGCTGTTGCTAGTAAGGAGTTTGAACTGCACTTCTAAGGCCACATCCACACGAAGCCAGAGCTTTCCCTATCCGATCTTTGGTTACATTTTATTTCGATAGTCCACTTTAGACATTCTACTAACTATAAGTAACTTTGTAACTGCATGTCAACTACATGTCAACAAATTCTAATTAATTTGCAACTACATGTCTACTAACTCTCAGAGTAGACTGTTAGGGTAGGTTTAGGGTTTGTAGAATAAGTTGACATATACTTGCAAAGTTTCTGATAGTCAGTATGTTGTATGTTGTTGACCCATCAAAATAAAGTGTTAGAAGATATTAAGCAGACAGTCTACTAATACTCTAATGACTGCTAGTTGACATGTAGTTGCAAAGTTACTTACTGTTAATAGAATGTCTAAAGTGGACTATCGAAATAAAGTGTAACTATAAGTAACTTTGCAACTACATGTCAACTAATTCTCATTAATTTGCAACTACATGTCTACTAACTCTCAGAGTAGACTGTTAGGGTAGGTTTAGGGTTTGTAGAATAAGTTGACATATACTTGCAAAGTTTCTGATAGTCAGTATGTTGTATGTTGTTGACCCATCAAAATAAAGTGTTAGAAGATATTAAGCAGACAGTCTACTAATACTCTAATGACTGCTAGTTGACATCAAAATTAAGTGTTACCCGATCTTTTTTTTCTTCCTTTCCGTAATTCCGTAAACATGGCCTCGTCTCAAGAAAAAATTTGTGTACACACGAAACCAATGAAACCGACTCAAAACGATGTAGTATACATGCCAGACCAGTATGTGGCGCTGTAATGCTGCCACAGAGATACACTAAAAATGGAGAAGAAGACTTGGTGCACGCACATAAACCTTGTGCGCTGTATACAAACATTTTTGCTTTCTAATACATAATTCAAACTATGAACATTTGTACTGGCACATTTTGCACATCTTAATGTCTTCAACTGCTCCACTTTTACATTTCCCGCACATATCTGCCCTACAAAGGCAAAAGACCTTAACACGCTGGAGTGTGGAACGGAGTAAAATTACTTTAAAAATGTTTATTTGTCCAGCCAAATGAATTATAGGTAGGACACTGGAAATCTGGCAATTAGAGGCACTCTATGAAAATTATCTACACAAAAAAATCTTGAGCTCAAACTTGATTTTCACCCCTATTTTGAAGTTGCTATACTCTGCCTTTGCCTTGGCGTGACATCTCACTTTTTGCAGACAATGCAAAGGACAGTAACTTCCCCATTATCAATATTTGGTTGCTGATCACCATTTACAAAATCATTACAGTAACACCTGTATAAAATCTAGTGATCTCATAGGCTATAACATATAGTGATGTGACTGTATTAATTGTTTTTCTGACCGTAACAACCGGACAAAAAGTTTAACATATAAATAGATACCATTTTGCAACCAATGTATTTGCAATGTAACATAAAATGATGCAAGACGTAGCCAAATTGCTTTTACATCGAATTGAATGAAAAAAGCCTAACCTAAAATGACGATTTGTGGATTGATGTGAATGCCAGCAAGTAGGAATAATGTTCAGAATGCTTGTGGATTAAACATCTCGGATGAAGTTCATTGCCATGGATTGTATCGGGTTACAAGAAAAGGCAGGATATGGATTTAATTGTGAACTGTAACTGATTTTATGTGTGATCATGCTACACTGTCACGGCATTTGAGTCCAAATGCATGCAACTAGAAGTGGACAGGCTGGCACTGAGTGAATAATCTGCATTATAAAAAGAAAACATTTTTACGATTACTTTTTGCTGCCAGGTTATCTAGTCTTTGATTGTTTACAGTGCTTTGTTATATGGAGCAGTTAGATTGTGATCTATCTAATTCGTCTGTCTAATGAAGTGCTTCAGTGACAGATGTATGAAAATATACAAGCTACACTGTAATTTAAACGCGGCAGACTTTAAATGGACAGTAAAACAAAGGTAGAATACTGTGACTCAATTTGAGTGTTCCAAAACAAAGTCAAAGAGCAGTAACTGGTGTTCTGCCTTGGTTTCTCTTGGGCTTTTTCAAAAGTTACTGTTACCCATTATTTTCGCAAAAAAAAACAAAACAACGAAATTGATTTAAGATACAAAATCTTTATCTTAGAACCCATATGATAAAGGAGGTCTTGAATGTCCCAAAAATATCAATAACTCATTTCCGACCAAAAACGAAGTTACGGCCTTCTGCCTTTGCACGGCAGATATGTACAGCTAATATACTTCTTATATAATATCTTTCTCTCTCTTTGCCTATCTCACCTTACAATGTTTATTTTATTATTATAACTATTATTAATATTATTATTTATTCTTGAATGTTTATTGTCTTCGGTAGCACCAATGCGTCAAGACAGATTCCTTGTACATGTACACCCACAGTACATGGCAATAAAGACAATTCTGATTCTGAGTAGGCAGACATGTTTCAGGGCATTGGTTGTCCTCAGAGTGGATGAAAATGTGACTCCAAAAGTACACCCACCAAGAAAAAATACCTATCACATTAAGAGAAAACTCAGCGAAGAAAGAAAGAAAGTAATCAAATAAATTGAAACCTACAAAATGGGCAAATCTATTTGTTATTGTTGAGAAGTCTAATGGGACATTGAGACTTTAATTAAATTAATGTCATCTTAATGCAGCAGTCTTGAGAGAACACTACAAGTAACCCACAGATGATGAAATCACATGTAGACTCGCTAAAGCTAAATATTTTTCAGTGTTGGATGCAAGTTCAGAATTCTGGCAATTAAAATTGGAATGCAAGTTCTCATCTTCACACATTTAATACACCATTTGGGTATTTTTATTTCATATGACAAAAGAAGGGCTGAAATCAAATTTGGCCAAAGTGGAAGCATTTCAATGCTGACACTTGCACTTGAAAAATGACACTTCCTAAATGAAAGAATGTGCTTTGATAGCTTGGGATGGTGATGTTTCTTGCAAAGTTTATTCCAAATTCGTCTCAACACATTGTGTGAACGTATTAGGAATGATGTGATATGGCATTGGGAAGGAGAACATCTTTGAGCACGACTTTGACAAGTTAAAATGAATGTTTAAAGAAGTTCCAATACACCACTTTTATGAAGTATTTGATTGCTGTTTTTAGGAGTTCCTTGCTTTCTCTAAGGAGTGGAAGTTTCACCACAAACATGAAGGCCCTGCTATGCTCAGTCAAATTACATTGTCGTTGAAAGAGCTGTGCATACTGTAAAATGCATGCTAAAAAGGTTAAGGCTGATGAAAAAGAACCTCTATATTTAACTTCTTAAGGATGGGACCCAACATAAATTATTTTTGTAGCTGAGCAGCCAAGTCATATCTTGTGGAAACATCAGATGAACATTTGTACAGAAGGAACCACAAGTACTTGAGGACAACAAAGGAAGAGAGAAACAACTGACAAAAATAGCAGTAAAGAACAGAGGTGCCCAGACCTGTTCCTGGAGGGCCACTGTCCTGCAGAGTTTAGATCCCACCTTACCCTAATTACACACACCTGAAACAGCCAATCAAGATCTTCAGACTCACTAGAAACTTCTATGACTCCATATTGTTTCAAGAGACTGTTTCATGCTTGATGTCCATTTAAATGGATTAACAAGAATTTGTCAATTTGTATGCAGTAATTATGAGAATTGTTTATGTATCATGATGTTTTTCTGTTTGTTAGTGATTTTAATCGTTATAATATCTGTATTGACATTTTTTGTTATGAGATTAGTCCACCACTTGTGTGTAAGTGATGTGTATAAAATGTGAAGGAAGTCTTTTAAGTAAAGCTGTATGGATCATTGCACATGGTTGTCCTGTTTCCTTGTGTTTCACACAACTGCATAATGGCCTATGACTATAGCATGAAAGACACTTGGAACAGTTAACGAAATTGTCACAGTGCTGCAGCATACTGAAACTATTGGCTTGCAATCTCGTAACACATTGCAGCACTAATTAATGTGTCTAGCAACATATTTCTGCAGAAAATGGCATGCACATGGTAGTTTTTTGACAATATTTTATTGAAGTGTAAAAACATTAGCAGTGCTGTTCCAATTCCTTATAAATTAATGCAGTACAGAAGATGGCGCTGTTTGACCAGTCAGATAAAAGATGCATTTCAGTGCTTTACACACAATGGGCCTCATTCATGAAACACGAGCAGAACAGCAGAGCTCTTGAAGTGAGTTCTTTGAAGGATGTAGGGCAGGGTTCCTCAATAGGCGGCCCGAGAGAAAAATGTTTGGCCTGCGCTAATTTCAAATAATGTGGGATGAAAATTCAAAAGCAGCATCAGAAAGCGACATTAACTTACATCGTGTCTACACCGGACGCGAGCGGCGCGATGCAACAAAATACAATAGAACTTATTATAATCAGTGATGCTAATATATATATGTCAGTGACCCTTGGCTTGGTATTGTTGGCAGAATTCGGCCCTCGGCAACAACTAATTGAGGAACCCTGGTGTAGGGCATTACTGTCTCGTGTAAGCGTTTGGAACTCCCTTGGCAAAGGGACATCTTATCCAAATGTTGTCAAATTGTACCTAATTTAAAATTACTGCAGGTAGTCATATTA
Organism: Sinocyclocheilus rhinocerous; assembly: GCF_001515625.1. Lineage (NCBI taxonomy): Eukaryota > Metazoa > Chordata > Actinopteri > Cypriniformes > Cyprinidae > Sinocyclocheilus > Sinocyclocheilus rhinocerous. The sequence continues at coordinate 70,852 of NW_015631060.1, read as the reverse complement.
AGATAGCGCAACTCAGTGTTTCCCACAGGATTTCGTGAGACTGTGGTGGGTGGTCCTCGATCCCTCTAGGGGGGTCCAGGGGCATGCCCCAAAGTTCAAATGATTTGCAATGCTTTGTCGCATCCAGTGTAGATATACGATGTGACCGCAAAAACATGGCAAGTGTGAAGTAAAGAAAAGTGGACACTGAAAATAGATGATTAAAATGTGAATGGACTGAACAGTTTTGAGTGTGAGTGAGTGATACCATCTTTGTTATGGATGTTGGTTCACAGTGAGTTTACAGTTTTAAGTTTGCTTTAGTCTAATTTCTTTTCAAGATCTGAGGTAAAATATCTATTGTTGCTTTCACTATGACTATAAAGATCATGCAAAATAATATTCAAACTCACATTAGACACTTTTAACATTGAATAAAGCACATAATCATTACGTGAGATTATCACTGTCATATTTTGTATGTTGTTCCTGCCACGATGTCGCAGAAAATATTTTGGAAGCCAAACAAATTAGAATAAAATAATAATAATAATTGTATATTATTATTCCTATGATAGTAATAGCCATATAATGTAAAACAATTGCACTGTGAAATAAATGAAAATGATTTCCAGGTACCCAAAAAAATCTAAGTATAAAAATATTAATGCTGACAAATCTAATAATTGAATCTGCAATTAAGGAAAGCAGAGAGAAGAGATCCAGTCTGGAGATGAGGAGGAACAGTTGATTTGCAGACATGGAGATTGTCTTTGTTTGTTCAGATTTTTTGTTCGTTCATTTGTTTTTAATATTCAACAGCCAAAGTTCTTCTGGTGACTTGAGAAAATTTACCGGCCATAAATATTTTTCCTTGCCATGAAACTGTTTTTGCAAAAAACGGGCAGTTGCTACTACTACAATAACTAAACTTATTTAATAAAAAAAAAAAAGCCATTTGAAATTAGAACCAACCAGTGCATTTTAATCACGATACAAACAAAGATACAAAGGTAAAACCTGCATGAAACAAAAACAGACAGGCTGAATGAGAACGCAAATTCACTCTCTGACAGCAGGTGGCGCTTATGGATCAGCAGTGATAAGAGGGGAAAAAATGCCATCGAAACTTTTGTGAAGTCAGTTCCCTTCAGAAATACATTCATATAAACCCCCACCCCAATATTTATATTTTTCTTCCAAACAGTGAGCTTGCTGTGCCTGTAAAGTATTTTCTCTGTGTGCGTCTGTTAATTTTAGCCATGCTTGCAAGAGATAAACCCTTGAGCTTTTATGTTGGAGGAAACTTCAGTTGAGCTTTTATTTTGGCGGAAAACTCCAGCTTCTGTGAAAACACGTTTACAAACATTACTAATTTAATGAAATACTGTATACATTTGCCCTCGCGTTACGTTCCCAAACGCACGCTAAACTCACAGCACATTCAATAATGGAGTTCACTGCAGTCACTGAGTCGTGGAAAACACCGGATCACGAGCTGATCGCATGCGCAAAGTGTGCTCTTCACTTTGAAGCAAGCAGCGCAAACAGACTTGATAAGTCATATTACGCTTTTGGTTTTAATTCATTCGACGGATACTTAGCCAAAACAATGGCGTGAAACATAACGTTAAAGAACTTTTATGTTAAATACAGGGATTAAAGTTCCGTCGCTACGACGGATTTCCGTCAGTTCATAAAGACAGTCACTTGCCTCATTCCTGAATGATTCAGCCGTTCGAACGAATCAATTGAATGAATGATTCAGTGATAAAATCAGTGACTTGCCACCACCTGCTGGCGGATTTAGTTTCATTTTTAGCGTATAATTTCAGTTATTTAAATCATATTTCTGTATTCAAAATTGGATACGTTTTCTACGTGTATTTACACTTTGATTTGAATGAAAACAGTGCATCCGTGCAGCGCGGCTGACACAGAAGAGCGTACGCTGCTTGCGTTCAGCGGATATTCTCCAAAATGGCGCTACGGAGATGCGGAGAGACACAGAGGAGACAAATTGTTGAATAAAGTCATTATTTTTGTTTTCTTCGCGTACAAAAAGTATTCTCGTCGCTTCATAACATTACGGTTGAACCACTGATGGCAGATGGACTATTCTGACGATTTCTTTCATACTTTTGTGGACCCTGACAGTGTAATTTACAAGGCAGTCAATTGGACAGTCACGAGCCACCTGGTTTTTATCCAAAATATCTTAAATTGTGTTCCGAAGACGAACGAAGCTTTTAGGGGTTTGGAACGACATGGGGGTAAGTGATTAATGACAAAATTTTCATTTTGGGGTGGAGTATCCCTTTAAGTCGAACACACCTAATATGTACGCGTATTTGCATTGCTTTGAACGTTCTCTGTAGATCCCAACATTCAAGCTACATTTGAGCTTCATTAAACTGTCTGTGTAAATACATCTAAATGCCACTTCAACTGCTTCCATTTTTTCTGCAGTGGAAAGACTGAAATGTTTTAGTTCAAAGATGAAGATCAAGATGATGCAGAATGGTTCCAAAATTATTATATTTATTAAATGAAATAAACTCGAAACAGCGTGCAGTGCACAAATAATACTAGACAATGAACTGAGCAAACTGAAGGACTTATATTCACAAAGGTAATGAACTAGTGTTGACTAATTAAAGGGGTCATATGATGCGATTTCAATTTTTTTCTTTCTCTTTGGAGTGTTACAAGCTCTTGGTGCATAAAGAAGATCTGTAAAGTTGCAAAGACTAAAGTCTCAAATCCAAAGAGATATTTATAAAAGTTAAGAGTCAACCACGCCTACCTAAAACGGCTCGTTCTAACACGCACCCACATGTCTACGTCACAATGTGGGAAGATTTGCATAACGCCGCCCAAATGTTCACGCAAAGAAAGAAGGCGTAACTTTTATTCTCGCTGTAGTATTGTTGTTGCCGCCATGTCCTGAAGACGCTGTGTTTTTCGTTGTCCACAAAATAATGTTCTTTTTAGCAACATCATATGACCCCTTTAATGAATAACCATAGCAAGTAAAGTCTGGCAGGAAAATAGAACAAAGGAAAACAGGGGCCTGTTCTTCGTACCTCGCTTAATACATCTGAGATGATTTGAAAGATGCCAGATCTTCTAATCGTGATAACTGATCTCTGGCTAATTTGGTTCTTCAAACGAATTTGCGGATCTGATTAAAATATCTGGATTAAGTTGTCTAAGATTACTGCGCATTCTCGTGTTCCCCATAAAGGGCAGATGTATCGATACTCGAAACCACGATCAGCAATGCAGCGATTGGCTGGCGGCAAGACAGCAACGTAATGACATCATATAATTAAAAAAGAAACCAGATGAAAAACTTGACAAATTTCTGGACCAAAACAGCCAAGTGAACAAAACTACATAAAAGTTATAAAAGATAAATGAATTTTTTTTTTTAAATTTTACTTATTTCTACATGATTCCCAATTATTTATATTCACGATTTCTAATATTTGTACAGGCTTTACATTTTTATTTCTATGTTGTAATTAGCAATTCATGTAATTTTATCTTTGAAGCAGATTTGTTAAGTGACCGCATTATTTAAAGTTTCTTAAGGGTCAAGATCAAGTTATCTACATCTCCTGCACTCCATCAAGCCACTCCCATAATAGCTGTCAGCACTCAAATTAATGCACAACTCAGATTAACTGTACAGCATGTGTGTAAGACTCTAATAAAGTAATTATTTTATCACAAATAAATCTTTCAATGAGTAAAACTGGCTGTGTCTATAGTATTATAGATGACACAACATTATAATATTATTTTCAAATTAATTTTTAAATTATTATTATTTTTAATTATTGTCTATTAGTAGGGTACTCTTGTAATAAAGTAGCAGTGGCTGTGACAGATTTTAAATATCAATTTCACTTAAAAAGATGCAATCTAATCCTGTTTACATTAAATAAGCTGCTCCTGAGCAGGTTTAAATTTACGGACCTGTTGCTAATGCAGCAAGTCCAGGATGAGCTTCTAAGAACCAAATAATCCAAGATCATGCCAAATTGTCAACAATTTGCGACGTACGAAGAACGGGCCCCCGGTAACAAAGGGAATACAAACTAAAAAGCCTTGAAAAGAAAACAAACACAGACAGAATGTGACAGACTGTTGATACTAAATTAATTTGACTGTTAACAGCCTAATAGTGTCTTGTTATATTAAATGAAATTATGAATATAATTTAAGAATTTGATATGAAAGATGGCATGTTAATTTAATGTTAGAAAAAAATAAGTAAAAATTTTAAGTAAGTTTATGGCCTTATAAGTAACTGACAAAAAGCACAAATGTCAGGGCATGTCAAGACTCCAAGACTCCAAAACCCCCTCAGACCCCAGAGGGTTAAATAAAATTAAAGTTCTTGCAGTTTTTCAATTGTGAAGTACAGCAGCTCAACATAATGAAACATTGTGAACATGAAAGTGAAATGGAAAGAAATGATGCATGAATATATTTTATCTTCCCCCCAAAATAGTTATTAACTGATGACTTTGAAACTAGTGCAGAAAAATGTTCATCTTCAGAACCAGTTAAAACAGGACCATTTCAGTAAATCAAATTAAGCTACTTTGATTCTGTGGTAAAATTTGTTTAGACCTGACTTACAATGTTAACTTAAGCAAAAGAATGTTAATGACATAGAAATGCTGTTTACCACAGTGAGTTTACCACAGTATTACATCACAACTGTCTGCAGACGCATGAAGCTGTTGAGTGATGGTTTCTGCCTCAGAGTTAAGAGCACATGATAAAAAAAAAATCTGAGAAGTCTGAGAAACAAAGTATATTATATTTGTTTGACAGACATTTTTATACTGTATGCAAATTCAAATGACTTCAGCACAGCATTAAAGTCTCAGAAGCAGAAGCACAAAGTGACCAATGACACGTCATAAGACGACACACATAAATGAAAACAACTAAAGAAAGATCAAACACTCAAATAATTTGTAGATATTTCTCTCTCCTCTGCTGGACTGTCGTGTTGAACAGCAACTCTGAAATTTCTTTCACTTCTAGCAGGACGAGCCGTGAGAATTAAGAATGAAAGTCAGTCATCTAAACTCAGATCTCATTTAAAGTCATTTCAATGAAAGGTTAATGCCCCGGAAACAGCTGAACTTAGAAGTTGTTTTACAGGTTTGTGAATATGTGCTCTGCATGTCAATAGTGTCTCAAGTGTCAGTCGAGATACTGATAGCGTTGTATAATGTTTCATTCGAAAGTCGCGTGGTTTCACGCTAAATGGTGAATTTGTGAGACAAATGAATGAAACATGGCTTAATTATTTATTTGTTTGTTTGTTCGTTTAATACGTGGCATGTTTCATATCATTATTTGATTAAACTGATTTTGGCAAAATTTGTGTTGTATGAGTGGCATGCTAATTGGAAGATAATTTTATTATATCTAGACTTAAATATTTGAAAAATATATAAAAGAAAAATAAAGCATGCTTTAATTATTGTGTATACAAAGATTTATTAAATTATGTACTGAGATTTAACAAATGCTGCAGATTGGTTGTAAATGTCTTTGTTTGCTTTGCTTAGTTTTTAATCAAAACACTGTCTACTTAACATCAGTTTGTGTATTTTCATATATTAAAATAACAACAAAAATGTTAATAAGTCATTTATACATTTTTTAAAAATTATTTACACAATGATTTATACAATTATAAAAAGTACTCGCCAGATCTCTAAGATCCACACAATGCCTTCCACTTCACCACATACATGAAAACAAGAAACTGAGCAGAGATAATAAAAAAACAACCCTTTTCATCACCATTTCAGCAAAACAAGTGAATCTACTTTTCAAGATGAGACAGGACATTTGAAATATGAAAAATGACAGTTAGTCAAGTATAATAATAGTGTACTTTATTATTTATGTGAAAAACCAGATGTCTTTGTCAGAGCAAGAAAACAGGTTATGTCCTGAGGCGATGTGTTCAGTGTGTGGTTCAACCTGTCCAACCCAGCAAAAACTTGTTGAAAAGACAGAAAAAGAAAGCTTTGTCAGATGTCCCAAAAACAGTGACATTGGGTTGAAAAGTGAAACGGGGAAAGAAATCTTTTCCATATTCTATAAAAAGATGACCATATACATCTAAATTTGGTTGCAAAGTGACACCTTTCCACGACTTGGATCCAACCTAATTTCAACCATGAATTCATTATTGTATATTATTTGTGGTGCTTGTGAAGCGAAGCATCACTGTTATCTTGCATACTTGTTATTATTCTTCCTGGGGGCAAAAAAACACCCCAAAAATACCATTGACTTAACTTATACTATACTTTATACTTATACTTTATTGTCATTTCTATGTGTCGCATAGAAACGAAATTGTGTTTCACACGTCCACAGTTTACAGTTTAGTGCATTATAAGACAAAAATATTTCAGTAAAATTATTTAAAATACTAAAATATAAATATTCTAGTAAAATTATTTCAAATACTCCGCATGTGTTAAAAAAAAATCAACTACAATAAAGTCACAAACTCTGATTTAGCAGCCTGATTGCTGTAGGAAGAAAGCTGATTTGTTCTAGTTTTTATGCTGCAGTATCTTTTTCCTGACTGCATCAATGTAAACAGTCCATAAAATGGATGTGTGCAGTCCTTCAGGATGCCACCAGCTCTCCACACACAGCGATCTGTGTAGATGTCCTGTAGCTGTGGCAGAGAGACACCAATAATTTTCTCCGCTGCTCTCACAATGCGGCTGAGATTAAGTATCTCTTCCTCTGTACGGCTGCCAAACCAGGACGAAATACAGTAGGTCAGCAGACTCTGTCCCTCTGTAAAACAGGGTCATGGCTGGGATGAGAAGTTCCACTTTCTTCAGCCTGTGAAGAAAGTGAAGGCGTTGTTGGGCCTTCTTGATGACAGCTGAGGTGTTATCTCTGGTAGTCAGCTTGTCTGTCAGATGGATCCCCAGGAACTTAGTGCTTTGGACCCTCTTCGCCTCAGAGCTGTTTATGGTTAGAGGGAGATGGTGATGTTGGCCAGCCCTCCTGAAGTCTATAACCATCTCTTTAGTCTTGTAGGGCCAAGTTGTGCGTTGTGCACCAGGCTATGAGTTTCTCCACTTCTTTCCTGTATGCCGACTCGTTGTTGGTAATAAGGCCGACAACAGTGGTATCATCTGCAAACTTGATGACATGGTTGCTGTTAAACCTGGCAGTACAGTCATATGTCAGCAGCGTGAACAATAAAGGACTCACAACACACCCTTGTGGCGTACCTGTGCTCACAGTTATTGTTTTAGATGTTAGACTGTCAACTCTGACTGTCTGTCGTCTCTCTGTCAGAAAGTTCATAATCCACCTGCACACTCCTGAATCCAGACCCAGCAGCAAAAACCTTTCCACCAGTTGTTGAGGCAAGATTGTATTAAATGCTGAGCTGAAGTCGATTAGTAAGATCCTGGCGTAGGTGTTCTTGTTCTCCAGGTGTGTAAGTGTGAGGTGGAGCAGGGTGGAGATTGTGTCCTCAGTAGAGCATTTCGCTCTATACGTGAACTGAAGCAGGTCCAGATTTGACTCATCACTAGCCTCTCAAAACACTTAATGGCAATGGGGGTCAAAGCTACTGGACGATAGTCGTTCACTGAGGATGGATTGAGCTTTTTGGGGAGTGGGATAATAGTGGAGCTTTTTAGACAGGTGGGTACACTGGCCTGGCTGAGAGAGATGTTAAATATGTCACAAAAAACATCCTTTAATTGCTCCGCACAAGCTTTTAGCACACAAACTGGGATATGGTCAGGCCCAGCAGCCTTCCATGGGTTGATCTTAGTGAAGACCCTCTCGGCGCTGTCTACTGTCAGCTGCAGTGCCTGGTGAACAGAAGGCTGTTCCTGCATGTGTGCAGCTCCGGTGTTCTTAACCTCAAACCAAGAAAAAAATTAGTTAAGGTCATCAGGAAGAGAGGGGTCATTATCCATTGCCTTAACTGTAGGCTTATGGCCAGTGGCCACTTGTACTACTAACTGTACTACTTAGGCCTGCGTACAGGCCGCGGGTGAGAAGAGAGCCACCCACAGTAAAGGAAATCAGAGTGTGGCCACAGGAGGCCATTCCATCATTCCATCCAGCTTTGAATGCACACAGTGGAGCATCTTTTCAGGTTGCTGCAACATCTGGTGACTGTATAGACCTGGAGGAATATACAGAAGCTGTGCTGGGTTTTATAAACAAGTGCATTGATGATGTGACTGTTAAAAAATCTATCAAGGTGTACTCTACCAATAAGCCGTGGCTGACAGGTGAAGTTTGCTCTTTACTGAGGCTCCGCGACGCTGCATTCAGATCTGGTGACACAGTAGGGTATGCAAGAGCAAGGAGCAACCTGAAAAAGGTATTCGCCAGGCAAAAAAGGTCTTTGACTTAACATGCCTTTGACAATAATACCATTGACTTAACATGAGGACAAATTTTGAAGAGTCATAGCGCACAGTGAGGAATTTGTAGAAAAGTGGGTTTACCACATTTGAAGAGGCTGCCAAGCTCTGTAAGAACACACCTCACAATGGGGTATAAATTGTACACCTGGGGCGCAAGGGCTGGCCAAAGTTGCCCCATTGACATAGTGGGTGGAAGGCAGCCTTCGTTTCGTGTCCTTCATTCTGCTGAATTTGAAGAATGCATGGGATGTATCCTTCACGACCTTCAATCACCCACAATCCTTTGTACACATTCCAATTCACAAAAATAAACTGACGAAAAAGAGTCAGTACTGATCTTATCTGAATATATTATGAAATGTAAGATACAAATAATGTTATCGGACATGAAATCATAGATGTTATCTTTTATTTTGGTGTAAATTACTCACTTAACATTAAATTAATTAAATAACATTAAATAATGTAAGACACTGAGAAACTGACGGCTGTCAAGACGCGTAGCAACTTATTCTATAGACTGCCATTATAAATGTCCCAGATGGATATCTTTGCATCACATTGTCATATGGTGTAGTCGCATTGTAAAACACTACCACTGGTATTTATCAACAACTGGCAGGAAAGATATCTTTCTAAATGTATTTTTTTATTGATTGTTCTTGATTTGACTTGTGTGGTTTGTTTGGAGCAATTAGCATGAGCTACCTTATACTATCTGTGAAGTAACGATTTTATGCTGGTTCCTTCACAAAATGTTTCCTTTCATGATCTTTTTTATTGTCCCTAACTTATGTGAGTGCTTGCTAAAGAGAATAGCAGCTTGGGTAAGGCAGTGGGAGATACCGTTGTCAAGTTCTTGTGGCTATTAGACAATGAGCGGTATGATGAAAACATTTATAAGTACCATTATGTTGCTGTACACTGAACCCTAGAGTTTCTGTGGTGGCACTGAAGATGTTTACATCAGCCAAATGTTTCATTTCCATATTGAAAATTGTTAGGTAAACATATATAAAGAGTGTTTTCAGAAAACACGTTAGAATTATCATTTTTATAAAAATGTTACACGAGGGTCACTGCTCTGTCACCACCCAGCAAACACAAAACGTTTTTACAACTTTTCACAACATTGTATTTTGGTTGCAGTTAGGTAATGTTGTAGTACAAGGTTTTAAAAACGTTTTAAATATGTTTGGTTAAATAAAACAATAATGTAACCAAAATAAAACATTTTAGAAATGTTGTGAAAATACCAACCTGGTATTTTCTTTAAGTAGTCAAAAACATAAATATCACGTTTGTCTACTACAAAAACAAAAACCAGACCAGTCTGCAACTTTTGGGAGACATTTTATTCGGGTGTTAAAGTAACGTAATCTGCACGTTGGAATTTAAAAAACGTCAAGTCAGTACCAAAATACAACCATGCCAAATCTCCTATGATACATTCTGTTTGTGTAAAAAAATATTAGTAAAATAACAGTTACACATTAAAGTGATTCAGTGACCGGTAACAGATGAGACTGCTGTATGCAGCCTGAGCATCTGATATCAAAAGTACTTAATATGTGAATGCTTACTTTCAGTTGTCTCTGCTCATTTCACTGATATATTCGAATCTAATAATCCAATTATCGATTATTGTTGTTTCCTAGATAATTGTCATCACGAGCTAACCTTGCGTGGATCAAACCGCTCATAGAGTGTAAACAAATGAAAGGAGCGGGAGAGGTGTCGACACATGGACAGATTGGTGAATGTTTAAAAAATATCTAAAATGATCCCATTTGTGTACTGCATATTTTTGATGCTAAATTTGTTTCATATTATGGATTCGTTTAAATTTTTGATGTTTTTACACTGTTCAGTGTAGTCCAATACAGAAATGTAATAAATTCACATATGTGTGAGATGCTTTTAAATATACTGAAATATATTTAAAAAATGCATAGAACATAAAGCTCATGTTGCATATGTTTGTGTGTGTACCAGGGGCGTAGCCAGCAGACGGGCCTGACGGCATAGGCCCCTCCCCCCCCCCATTTTATTATACAAATATAATACGTCTATTTGTTAAATAATTGTTGTTTAATCTATATTATCACAATTACAGAACTATTATATTATTTAAAATACTAAAATAAGTAAACTGTATTTTTTGCATAATTCTTGACGAGTTTGATTGACAGCTGTGTTAGGCAATTAGGTGTTATCCAGGCTGTCTCAGGCATGTCGCGCCTGTGAATTTGTGTGTGTTCACCCATTCATTTTGCCTATAATTTGCAGTTGTGTGTTAGAAAATGTTAGACAAACAGCAGCAATGCATAATTCTGTGAAAAAGACTTGCACTGATGCGGGAGAGAGAGAACCCTTCCATCAACCCGCAAGTAACGATCAGCCTGTGTTTGGAACTGAAAAGTCTTACCATGTTCATTCTGTAAAACCGGGAACACACTACTTTCAGGCCGATTATGAATGTAATTTGGGCTCAGGCAGTGTTTTTAGTCGCTGTTTAAAGTCGTTTAGTGTGTGTAAAGAATTTAAGACCGGCTGTTGCCAGTCGTCCTCATAAATGTAGGAGAGAGCCGACGAGCCAGGGTGACACAGAGGATCCAGAGGGTCAGGGGCGTGTCAACGGCTCTGATGACTGAGGCGGAGATCCAGGAGTCCGCGGCAGAGCCAGAGCGACTGAAGGTGGAGCTGGAGGGAGGAGCCCAATGGAGCCGGTGGGACAGTTCAACGAGGCACAGCCGGAGGAGTGGAGTCCTGGGGGGATGGCGGGTCGATGACCAACGAAGGCGGAGCCGGAGGGATGAGAGAGCCCGGTGGAGCTGGTGGACGACCGGCCGATGGTGGGGACGAGAGAGCTTGGAGCCTAGGTGGAGCCACTGCAATGCAAACACCAAATAGCGACTCCCAGCACCGGGAGTGCTATAGACAGGGGAACGACCTCCGTGGTCGAGAAAGGACAGACAGATAGTTCAGGGCAGACAGCCAGTTCGGGCACGACCTCCATGGTTGTAATGGGACAGACAGACAGCTCATTAACGGTCTCCAGGACCGTCACAGGACGGACAAACAACGATGGTGGAAGAAGAATTGGCATATCAGCATATATATACCTATATTTCCCTCTGAGTCCAGCTTTAGCCCACCCTCAGCAGTGGTACAGTGGGCGGGGTATTCATCCTTGCCCTCATACTCCACTGCAGTATCTGCCCTCGCAAGGTTGCCAGCTCACACACCTGGTTGGACACTTGATGAGGCTCTGGCTCCAGGGTGATCCTCAGCTCAGTCGCTCCTGGTGGTGATGGCTCATCAATTGTGGTAACTGTAACCGTGGTGTTGTGGTAGAAATAGTCGAATGCATTACATCATTCATTTCAGGGTTTGTACAACCTTTTGAGAGAGAAATTCAAGCACTTTTCAATTACTTTCAAGCATTTCACACAACTATTTGCAGCACTTTAAAGCTCTAAAATGATTCAGTTTGAATGTTATTTTTAATGGGATGACCAAAATATACTTTGTGGTAAACAAAAACTTGTGTAAAATTAAAAAAACACATAAAATAAAATAAATTATAACCAGTAGACAGCAGCAGAGGAGCACTTATTGGCTTATTAGCAATTCATTTCTACTTTCTCTATATTTTGAAATTATAAAATCAGTAGCCTATTATATATTATATCAAGTGACTTGATAAACTTTTCTTCAGTTTGCTACTAAGTCACACATAATCACTGAAGTTGGTCAGTTCCATATACTAGAAGAATAATGGTACATTTAATAAGAGTGGA